>NW_006399758.1:544440-547466 GCF_000299155.1 Elephantulus edwardii | reverse complement strand
GTCTTCTTGACATTGAGCCTCAGTCCATACTGAAGGCTGCAGTCCTTGACCCTTCGCAGCAAGTGCATGAGGTCCTCCTCAGTTTCAGGGAGCAGGGTTGTGTCATCTGCATAACGCAGACTGTTAATAGATCTTCCACCAATCCTGATGCCACAATTCTCGTCATAGAGCCCAGCCTCTCGGATAATCTGTGGTTGATAAAAAGTAAAGGAAATTGGAAAGATCTGGTGTGAAAACCATGTATACAAACTTTGTAAGTAAACCAGTATAAAAAATTTTATTTAAAGAAAAAAGTTATGGTACTAAGTAAGTTATAGTAATAGTTGCATCACAGTATGAATGTACATAAAGCATACTTTGGATGATTAAAAGGACCCTTTTTGTGCTATTTGTGTATCACCACAATAAAAAGGATATTTCTGAAGACATTTAAATTACAGCTCAAGAAAGCTATTAAAAAATGATAAGTATAGTATCATATCTTCAGTCTGTTTTGCTACATAAAAATAACCAGTGTCAAAGATTTACTTTCAGAGCACTTTAAAAATGTAACATTTTTAAAATGGCATAATTTCAGAGATGGAAGTAACTTGGTCATGTTAGGAATTGGAAGGCTTAGTGGGATGTAGGAAGGTAGGTTATAAAAGGGTAACACATGGAATCCTGTATTGTTTGTAGTCTTTCTCTTCTGGTGGTTGGTTATAGGATCACACAGAGGTCATAAAATTGTATAGAACAAAATGCAGACACATTCCTAAAATTGAATGCAAGTAAAATTGGTAAAGTAAAGATTCGATTGATAGATTGTATCTCAGACAGTGTCCTAATTGTAGTTAACTAAGATTCTGCTGAATATTATCTAAAAAAGGCTGGAGCAACAGTCAACAGAGAACTGCCAAATGTGCACACTGGGTTTAGAAGAGACCATGGTACTAGGAATATTATAGTTAATATTAAATGAATCTTGGCTGAAAACAGGGAATACCAGAGGAATGTCTGTTTTTCATTGACTATACAAAGCCTTTTGACTGTGTGGATCACAACAAACTGTGGCCGACTCTGAAAAGAATGGGAATCCCAGAACATTTGATTGTGCTTATATAAACCTTTGTGTGGACCAACAGGCAGTCATGAGAACAGGGGAAGAAGACAGTGCATGGTTCAAAATCGGGAAGGGTGTCCACGAGGGATGTATTCTGTCTCCATACCTTTTCAATCTATAGGCAGAACAGATCATCCGGATGCTGGGCTGTATGAGGAGGAGTGTGGCATCAGAATTGGAGGAAGATTCATTAACAGTCTGCATTATGCAGATGACACAACCCTGCTTGCTGAAACTGAGGAAGACCTGAAGTGCTTGCTGCAGAAGGTCAAGGGTTGTAGTCTTCAATATGGATTGAAGCTCAACATCAAGAAAACAAAGATTCTCACCACTGGGCCAATTGGCAGCATCATATGGATGGTGAAGAGGTCAAGACTGTTAACAGTTTTAGTTTGCTTGGCTCCGCAATCAACACTCTTGGTACCAGCAGCCAGGAAATCAAATGACAAATTGCATTGGGAAAGTCAGCTGTCAGGGGCCTATTCAGAGTACTGAAGAGCAATGATGTCAGTCTGGATACTAAGGTGTGCCTGATCCAGGCCATAGTCTTCACAGTTGCGTGCTATGCATCAGAGAGCTGGACAATGACTAGGGATTGATGCCTTTGAGCTGTGGTGTGGGAGAAGAGTGTTGAATATACATGGGCTGCTAGAAGAACAAACAAGTTCAACCCAGAGAGAGTGAAACCAGGCTGCTCCTTGGAGGCAAGGATTCGATTCAGAGGCTTTATCTGATATACTTTGGGCATGTTGCATGGAGGGACTGGTCCCTGTAGAGGGACATCGTGTTTGGGAAGGTGGAGGGACAGCGCAAGAGAATAAGACCTTTGAATGAGATGGTTCAATTCAGTGATTAGGGTAATGGGAGTAGGTGTGTCAGGGACAATGAGTTTGGCACAGGAAAGAGCAGGGTTTAGGGATCTTGTACATAGGGTCACTATGAGTCACAGGCAACTCAACGGCACATAACAACTACAACATCAGGACATGGGGCTGAGTGTGCAAGAATCACTTCCTATTCCTCATAATTACAGGTGAATCTTTCTTAGTAAATCTCGTGTAAGTGTCACATTAAAAGTTTCAGTAAGGAGAAAAATATAATAGTGTATATATACCTTCAAAAACTTGTTCTGTAAGTAACTATTTGCATGTAACTCTTTGTTCTTGCCTTGGGCCTATCTATCATCCATATCTTTAAAGAGCAATAACAAAACCAAAGTTTAGGATGACATGGCCTAGCATGCCTTCTTTAAAGACTCATGGTAGGTTTTTGTTTTTTTTTCATTTCAGCATTGCAGTGCTTAAATACGTTATTGCTTGTTTCCCAAACATAAAGATACTGTGTGAGTATAAGAAAAGCCGTTCCCAGATTTTTTAGTTAAGTCATTTTAATAAAATTATTCCTTCCTGTTTACTGATAGTAAAAAAATCTACATGTCACATTTTTATTTTAAACCAAACATAAATATGATTTTTAGCAAACAAAAAAAGCATTTTGTGTGTAGTAGAAATTATCCTGTTAACATCTTGTCAAGTTAAAAAGATAAACAGCGCGGGCCCCTAGCTGGTTGGAGATACAGTTCTTTGTTTCGCCCCTTAGCCAACCTTCTTGGTTTTTTAAGTGAAAAAAATCGCCTTCGTGGCTTTCGTATCTCACGAAGCGGTGAAGTGGCTCTTGGGGCTTGTCGATTTCAGGGAGACGCGAGCGGTGAGAGAGCTCGGAATGATTCCTTCGCGGAACCATTGCGGCGAGGCTTCTGCGAGTGAGAGTCGGAGAGTGACAGGCCTGGGCCCGCAGACAGGGATGGCGGGCGAGGCTTTGCCCGGGGGCGCAGCCCCACTGGAGCTGCGGCGGGATCGCAGTATGGTGTGTGTGGAGTACCCAGGCGTGGTGCGCGACGTGTCTAAGATGCTGCCGACCCTTG
>NW_006399758.1:536720-542315 GCF_000299155.1 Elephantulus edwardii | reverse complement strand
CTTCCTCTACTTTTCAGTGGTTCTTTGCTTTCTCACTTTCACATCCTTTGCTGCTCTCCTTTTCTCCCTTTCTGTTTTTCTCTCTCTTAGTTGTTTTGAGTTTTAAAAAATTTTGCTTTGTTCCTTCTCACTTCATCCTCAAGTTGAGGCTTCTGAGAGAATCTAATGTGGAGAGAAAGTTGTGTTGATCTTTAGAGGCCACTTAGGTTGACACTGACCTAGAACAAACAGCTGGGACTGACTTTGATTCCAGGAATTTTTTGTGAACTGCTAAGAATTACCATGACCTTTGTAAACATCTTCTCATCTCACATGTTCACTTAATCACTTTCCTCAGTACACATATGTGCACAGACACATAGACATCTAGAATTCCCTCTCCTTCCTCACTCTGCTATCTGTGAAATTGAGCTCATGAATGAAAGAGCAGAGAAGTTAGAGAAGGGAACATTGTAAACATCAGAAGAGTGAAATTACGTGCTAAACTAGTACTAAACTCCCTCCACAAATCAGCAGTTATTCTTTTTAGCTTGTCCTATAGCTTTTGCAATGAACAATGGATATATGGGAGGGTCTTTCCCTTCACTTATTTTTAAATTGGTTTGTATACAAAATTCATATGCATTGTGTATCTTCATGTACATTGCATTTCAGACATTCCTTCATTCATATTTTATTCAGATGCTTATTTGTATACATTGTGTTTTTTAAAAATTAATCATCATTGACCTATACCTACTATTAACCCATCTTTTCAGAGCCCCATTGAATCTTTCCTAATTCCTTCACCACCACACCCATGCCCACCAAACTCTGTTGTCCTGATGATATCCTCCAGTCTTCATCCTCTACCACCTCCCCTCCTCCCTTCTCCCTACCCTATCCTTTTTCTGGACTTTTGTGCATTTTAAATATGAGTTGTTCTTTAATTGGCTTAATGTAACATTGAGCTTGTAGAATAGTTTCCCATTCTTTTGGTCTATTAAAGGAGTTGTGATGCCAAACCAAAGACAGTTGGTTCGAATCTACTAGGTGCCTTGAAAGAGAAGAGAGCGGTATCCTCTATGTGGTTTACAGTGTCTGGAAACATGCTAGATTTCTTACCAACCAGTGTGACATTTGGCAATCTGCTCAAGCAGGTTGTTGATGAGTCTTCCGGCAATTCTGATGCCACATTCCTCCTCATAAAGTCCAGCCTCCCAGATGATCTGTTCCACCTATTGATTGAAAAGGTATGGAGACAGGATGCATCTCTGATGCACTCCTTTCCTGATTTTGATCCATGCAGTATTTCCTAGCTCTGTTCTGAGGACTGTTTCCTGTCCAGATATAGGATTCGCATAAACACAGTCAAGTGTGCTGGAATTCCCATTTTCCTCAAGGTCAGTCACATTTTTATTTGATCCACACAGTTAAATGCCTTTTCATAGTCAATGAAACACAAATAGAAATTCATCTGGTACACATGCAAGCAAGATATTGCTGAAGATCATTAAAAAAGCACATCAACAGAGAACTGCCTGAACTGCAGGCTGGATTTAGAAGAGGCATGGCACTAGGGATATTATAGCTTATGTCAGATGGATCTTGGCTGAAAGCAAAGAGTACCAGAGAAATGTCTATCTGTGTTTCATTGACTATTGTATCAGAAATTAATATTGCTACACCTCCTTTTTTCTTGTTGGCTATCTTAGGAGCTCTGGTGACTTACAAACAACTTATAAAGTTACCGTTCAATCCCGAAAGCACATTGTTCAAGGCCACCAACTGCTCCACAGGAGTAGGATAGGCATTCTCCTCCTATGCATTTAACTGCTTCTGAATACCCTCCAGAGGGTCAGCTCTGGGTCAGTTCCAACTCGACGGTACACAACAGCAACATTAGCTTTATTTAATTTTCTCATATTTTTATTTTTAATTTACCTTCATCTTTGTACTTATGGTGAATCTCTTTTAGACAACATATTAAGTTCCACTTTCTTCTACATTATGCTACTCTTACTCTTGACTGGTGCACTTAATTCATTTTTGTTCAGTTTAATGAATACTTTTAGTTGGTGCCTTTGAGTCAACTACAATTCACAGTAACCCAATGAACAACTGATTTAAACCATGCTCTGCCCTGAACTATCCTCATAATCTCCAACATGCTCAAGCCTATTGTTACATTCACTGTGTCAAGGAGATGGTTGTCCTGCCTTTTTCTGACACTTTACTTTTCTATCATAATGGGGTGTTTTTTTTTCTAGTGACTGACCCTCTTGTTAACCTACTAAAAGTGTATCAGAATGAGTTTCACCACCCTTGCCTTTAAGGAGCACCCTAGTTACACATTCAAGATAGACTTGTTCTTTGGAAATTCCACAGGATATTCAGTACTTTTTTGCCATCATCAAAATTCAGAGACATCATTGTCCAACCCTCAGAGGTATAGGAAGCAATTGAAAATACTGTGGCTTGGTTCAGATACAGCTTAGTCTTTAAACACACATCATTGCTCTTCAGCACTTTGGAGAGGTCCTTGACAGCACATTTTCCCAATGAAGCACATCTGTTGATTTCTTGACTCCTGTTACTATGTGTGTTCATTGTGGATCCAAGTGAAATTGAATATTTTACAACGTCAATCTTTTCTCCATCTATTATGATACCTATTGGTTCAGTTGTTTTCAACAAAACATGTAGTGGTGTAATTCATATTGAAGACGTACAAGTCTTCACTTTCTGCAAGCAAGGTTGTGTCATGTGTATCATATAGATTACTGATGAGCTCTCCTCCAATCCTGATACCACATTCTTCACATAGTTCAGTTTCTCAAATTATTAATTAATAATAGATATTATTAGTCTTTCTAGTATGCATATGGATATTATTACTAACTGCACTGTACTTTAAGATAGATCTTGAAATGATCTTTTGGAAGATAAATGGGATACCATATCTGACATAGTAAATCAAATGATTATCTAATTCAGAATGACCAATTCCAGCTCATCTCAACTCACTAATGCCTAGCATGTCTGTGTGTTTCATTTGTTTTTTCTAATCTCTAATTTTGCTACATTCATATTTTGTACACTTTTTGCAGTTCAGTTATTGATGGACGTTTATAGTTGTTTCTCCTCATTTTAAGTCTTGCCACACTAGCAAATGAAAGCCCCTTATTGGATCAAAGTTTTACTCAATTGGTAGACTGTACTCTGAGGAGGCAGCCCTGCCTCAGTCCAACCTCCATGGGGGAAGGGGAGGTAGGAAGGAAGGGGTGGTAAAAGGAAGAAGAAGCAAAAAGGACGAAACAAGGAAGGAATAGAGAAGCTATAAAAATAGTGGAAAATGAGAAAGAGGGAAATCACAGAGTTTGCCCAGGCACTAGTTTCCAAGCACAGCTGCAGCAGAATGTAGCAAGCAGTGCATGGGACACACAATATCAAACACGAATGGATGGTCAGCAGGAGGCGCTGTGGAACCCGAAAGTGGCAGGAGACAGGCCACACACTTCATTTGAAAAAAATAAAAATTAGGAAAAGGAGAAGTCAGAAAATAAAATCAGGAAGACAAAATGAGGAAAGCAGAAAGATAGCTCTAAAACCAGTGTAGTATGCTATGACCCTGAGCCTCATGCACCAAACATGGGAATACAGCCGGTGCTCATCATGGAGCCATGGGAAGTGGCAGCAAATCACTAATCCACAGGTTTTTTATTTCCTTTTAAGAGAGGAAAGTAAAATACGGTGTGGGAGGATGGAAGGAAGAAAAGTGAGAAGAGGAAGAGAAGGAAAGTGGAGGGGAGAACTTGCACTGTACTGCTGAAAGTTCTAGCTGCCTAACACAAATACAGAGGGAATGCAGTGATCCTGGAAAATGCAGAATTCTAGGGAACTTGCATCGCAGTCATCAGGGCAGCATGGCAGGGTATATACTCAACAGGTTAAAAGGAGAAGGCAGAGAAGAAAAGGAGTGGAAAGGAAAAAAAGTAGGGTAAAAGACAGATGAAAAAGAAGCAAGGCAGAAGCAAGCTGCGCCACACTGCACTTGTGGGGTGGGCTCAGGTGGGGTAGAGTTGCCCTCTGATTATTGTTGTTTTTGTGTACTGTCAAGTCGACCCATAGCTGACTCTCTGGTGGGTTTTCAGAGACATAGGAGGCTCCAGAAGGTGAGTGGGGAGGTCACTCCTCTCTGATCATCAGTTCTCAATATAAATGTTATTGCAGCCCAGTGTGAACAGGGTCAGTTACCTTGTTCCTCCTCTAAACAGAAAGCCGCTTACACTCTGCCAGTTTTGGGCTCACTGTCTTCCTCTCCTCAGTATTTTGTCTGCTTCTTTAGCATTTCCTTTGAAGAGATGGGTCCTGTTTCCCTTTGTTGATCATATTTTTGTTGTAGAAGACCTGGATAGTATATCTGTCTAGTCAGTCATCAGTGAACTCCTCTCTGTAACACACTTTTGTTCTCAATGCTTAGTATGGCTGTGCTTGGACAAGGTCCGCTTATCTGTGTTGTTTTATGAGTTCTTGGATGTGGCATCATTTGGTACCAGCTTTAGAACATTCTTACATTCGTACAAGGTACCTCCATGGTTCAGCAAGGCTATAAAGTCTAAGTTCTGTCTAATGGATCCCACTGACTAGAAGAGAATATGATACTGTTCCATACAAGTCTACCTGGAAGTATTTTTTTACTTGAAATAGCTTTTCATTGGAGGGAGTGGACCCAGACTGTCTAGGGCAACTGTGTGCCTACCACTGACAGCTTTAGTCCAACATGAGGCCACATCACAAGGCCATCACAAACAGGACATCACTGTGGCCTCTGAGACCATCTAAGAGGCACCTGTTAGAGACCTTCTCTATGCCCTGGATACAAGCAAGGTACCCCTATTGTGAAGATACAAGCATGGTGGTATCTATCTGTGGTCTTAGAAGAGCCCATCTTCCAATGAGTGAAAGTAGACCGAGGTTCAGATTGGTTGTTGATAGGGTCACTATGAGTGTAGTCAGCTCAACAGTACCTAACAATTTGTCGCATTTGTAACAAAGTGAATATGCCTGGTGGAAAAGGAAATGAAGATTATTGGGCATGTATTAGGTTGTTGTTTTTGTTGTTAAGTGCCATAGAGTTGGAACCAACTCATAGCTAACCCTTCCTGAGTTTTCACAGGCTGCGTAAAGGCATTGGACTGTGTGATCATAATAAATGATGAGTAATATTGAGAAGAATGGTAATTCCAGAACACTTTCTTGTGCTCATGAAGAACAGTAGACCAATAAGCAGTTCTTCCAACTAAACAGAAGGATACTGCATGGTTTAAGATCATCAGATGTACATGTGGAAGTTAGTTTCACGCTTCTTTTTTGTCAGTTGCTACAAAATTTACAGCCCGGGGAACCCAACAGAGAGTCACTGAGTTGGCACTGACCTGACAGTAGTGAAAATCCTTTTGGATTGGCCACCCACTTCTGAAATAGCAGGCCTCTGAAAACCCTATGCACAACAGAACACATGCAGATTAACAAAAAGGGCAACCTAGGAAGAACCATCAAGTATGGAAACACAAGGGAGGAGGAACAGCTGTAAGCAGACCCTAGTGATTGGTA
>NW_006399758.1:520849-533925 GCF_000299155.1 Elephantulus edwardii | reverse complement strand
AGAGCTGTTGTGCATAGGGTCGCTATGAGTCGGAAACGACTCGATGGCACATAACAACAACAACAACAACAACAGAAAAGCTCCAGAAGGTGGCGGGGGGAGCAGGGAGTCCCTACTGTTGTAGTTTGGGTCAGGCTACTTTTACATGCTATTTTTGTATTCTTACGTAAGGGAAAAATATTTAGCCATAATCTCATGCTGATAAAGTAGACATTCCAGTGATTCTCTTTATGCTCAGTTTTCACCTTTATTGCATTAAAACGATTGCCACTAGATTTTTCTTATTGAACAACAGCAACAAAAAAAAAACTTCTTCTAAAATCTGTAGCTTAGTTTCTAGTTCTTTCTCCATTCCTACATTTACGGTGTTCAGGCAGCTACCAAGGGAAGAATTCTCAGATATAAACGTTCCATTGAAGAGTCCTTGCCTTCTACTGACCGAGAATGACCTGAGGCTCACTGGTTCCACACAAAGCAAGCCCTAATATGGAACAAATATATGAGCCTAATCTATGGCCTAATTATACTTTAAAAGAAAACCAAAAATCTATAACCTGGAGAGGATAATAAAGATGAATGGAACTTCTAAAAAAAAGTCAGATCTTTGTGTACACTGAAACTTTTCTAATCTGTTCTCAAAATCAGTGTATTCAAATTTTGTAAATAAACTAGTATTTTTTAAAAATCAAATAAAAAAACTCTTCTAATAAGATAAAAATAAGGCCTACAGACAAGGAAAAAAAATATTTGGAAATACTTGATAAGGAACTCCTGTGAACCATTTTAGAATACTCCAGCATCTTGACAAGAAAAAGACAACCAGCCCTATTACAAAATGGTCAGAAGTTATGAAAAGACTCTTCACCAAAGAAGAGATTCAGATGGCCAACAAATGACGAAATGGCCAAGATCAGGTTTGCTGAGTTGGTGTAAACTAACAAAAGTAGTAACAGCCACTCCACAGGATGGTCAGGATTTTTTCAGGAAGAACAGAGTGAAAGATCATTGGTAAATACAATCCCTCCCAAAACAGTGATGCATATGTTCCAAGCCCTGCATTTTAAGCTATGAATCATTTTAAAATTTCATGACTCTCTGTGTTAAGGTCTTCATTCTTTTATTAAAATGAGGAAACTCCAACTCAAGTTACTTAAGTTACTTTTGCGAGGTCTCAGTAACAAAGTGCTGTTTTTCTGGTAAGCTATTTGAAATCCATTGAATTGGAACAACATGTGGGAAATCGCTTGTGATTAAAAAGCTAAATGAGTGAATCATGAAACTCTTTTCTGCCCAGACCTGTCAGATAGCACTGATTTTATAGATAACATTTTCCGTGAGGAGGAAGCTGCCTTTATTCAAATGACTAGGTAGATGAAATTCTATGTGTGCCACTGATAAGGGAGACCTGGTTTCATCTATCTCTGAGTGTCTCAATGTCAAGGCCTCGTGAGCTAGTAAGATGAGGACTCTATCTCTGGCAGCTGCAGCACACCGTGGAGCCGGGGCTGGGTGGGCAGCACAAGACAGCCTGTGGAAAGCTACAGATGCACAGATCAGTGTAAAAAAAAAAGAAGAGTGTAGTGATTGTAATAGTTCTCTTATTCTTAGATGCCATTGAATTGACTGTGACCCGTAGTGACCCTGCAAACAACAGATGGAAACCTTGTCCTATCCTGCCCTTCCTAGGCTGCCTGTCCTATCCTGCCCATCCTCAGTTTCTGCCATGCTCAAGCCCATTGTTGCAGTCACTATGTCAATCCATTTTGTTAAAGGTCTTCCTCTCTTTTGCTGACTCTCCACTTTTCCACACATGCTGTGATTTTCCAAGAAAACAATTATATATTTTCTTGGTTTTTTGAGATAAGATTACTTTTGTATAGTCAATAAAATAAGTCAACATTTTTCTCTTATTCTCTGTTTTCAGCCAAGATTTGTATGACATCAACAGTGATACGCTTTTTTCCAAGATTACTTCAAAATCCAACTTGAATTTCTGGCATTTTCTTTTCCATGTATTGTCTCAGCCATTTTTTATTAATTTGCAGTAAGATTTTATTCTGTGCAAGATATTAATGATATTGTTTGACAATTTCCACATTTTTTGGGATCCCCTTTTTGGGAATGATCATCAATATGGATCTTTTCCATTTGGTTGACCATTTAGCTGCCTTTAGAATTTCATGGCATAGAAAAAGGAGCTTGCCCAGAACTACTAAAAATCCAACATGGATTCCAAACTTATGTTAAGACTTTTAAATCAGTGTACACTCACTCAGTCATTGCTGTCAAGTCATAAGTTATAGCTGACCCTCCAGCAGATATTCAGAGGAACTAGAGGAGATTGCCCATTCTTCTCACTCAGAAGAGCTGGTTGAACCACCTGCGTTTGGTATGGCCAAGCAACGCCTTCCCCACTTGGCCTCCAGAAATGAGTTAAGGCTCCACTTTCAGATTGCTCTCCTTACACACATGATATGTGGTGATGGCATATTGTGCTGCTAGCTGAGAGGCCTTAAGTAGTCCCTGGTGCTAATATACCATCAACTCTGAGACAGAAAGATGGACAGTCTCAGTCTCCCTTTGTGAAGATTGACATCCTTAGAAACCTGGTAGAGGGTTGCCCATGAGCAAGAATAGAAAAACATGTACAAGACAAGGTCATTCTTTTGTCAATATGTGGGATATTCAACACTCTTCTCCAGATCCATAGTTAAAAGGCCTCAATTCTTCTGTCATCCTCATTCATTGTCCAGCTCTCAGATGCATAGCAAGTATCTGAAAAGATCATGACCTGAATCAGGACAACCTTCGTCCTCAAACTGACATTATAGTCTGACATACATAGTCTTCTTGAGTTGGAACTGCAACAGCAACTGGTTACTGTTTGTAGTTTGTAATCTTTGCAATTTTAAAGCATTAATGGCATTTAGATTTATATACAAACCAATTGCCTTTGATTTTGGACTCACTTAAATGGTTGGACTGATCAGAGACTTGAGAGTAAAGCTTAAAACCATGTTCATAAGAGACAAACTGGACTGGGATGAAGCTTTGAAGGCCTAGCCTGTAGTATAAGGGGACTGCTAAAATGTACAACCTGGATAGGATAAAAATTGATGAATGGGACCTTCTAAAAATTGAATCTCTGTGTTCATAAAAAACTTCTTCCAACAGAGTGAAAAGAAAACCTACTGACTGAAAACATAAAATCTTTTGATTAAATTTTAAGTTGTATAACCAGTTTTTTTAATTATGAAACCAACCCCATTCTTCCTCACATTTCATCCCCGGCATAGTAAATCATATAATCGTCTGATTCAAAACGTCCCATGCCAAGCAATCTCATTTCGCCAATACCTAGTATGTCACATTTCTCTCTTAACAATGTCCAATTTTCCTACATTCATGCTTCTCATGTTCCACGTTCCAATCACTAGTGTCTGCTTACAGCTGTTCCTTCTCTGTATTTCTGTTTCTAAGATCTCAGTCTCAATTGCCATGTCTGCTAGTCCAAGTGATAGTCTAAGTGTGCTCTATTGTACATAGGGTTTCAAAGGCCTGTATTTTCGGAAGTGGATGGCCAATCCTTCCCGGGATGACAAAGCAAGATATTATAATGAAATGTGCAGAGAGCTGGAGTCAGAAAATCAAAAGGACCGAACTCGCTTAGCGTGAAGGGGCTGAAAAACGAATTCAAGCCACGGGTGGCAATACTTAATGATACTTTGGGTAGAATGTTAAATGATCCAGGAAGTATCAAGAGAACATGGAAGGAATACACAGTCACTGTATCAGAAGGAATTGGCTGACACAGAAGAATTTCATGAAATGACATATGAGCAAGAGCCTATGGTGATGAAGGAGGAAGTTCAAATTTCTCTGAAGGAACTGGCAAAAATAAGGCTCCAGGTATTGACAGCATACCAACTGAAATATTTCAAAAGACAGACACTGCCCTGGATGTGCTTACTAAGTTGTGCCAAGAAATCTGGAGAACAGCCAGCTGGCCCACTGACTGGAAAAGATCGATATTTATTCCCATTCCGAAGAAAGGTGACCCAACAGAGTGCGGAAATTATCGAACAATATCATTAATATCACATGCAAGCAAGATTCTGCTGAAAATTACCCAAAAACATTTGGAGCAATATGTCAACAGAGAAGTGCCAGATGTACAGGCTGGATTTAGAAGAGGTCGTGGTACTAGGGATATTATAGCTAATGTTAGATGGATCTTGGCAGAAATCAAAGAATACCCAAAGAATGTCTATCTGTGCTTCATTGACTATGCAAAGGCTTTTGACTGTGTAGATCACAACAAGCTGTGGCTGACTCTGAGAAGAATGGGAATCCTAGAACATTTGATTGTGCTTATGCGAAACCTATACTTGGACCAAGAGGCAGTCGTCAGAACAGAGCAAGGAAACACTACATGGTTCAAAAGCAAGAAGGGGGTCCGTCAGGGATGTATTCTGTCTCCATACCTTTTCAATCTGTATGCAGAACAGATCATCTGAGACATTGGGCTGTACGAAGAGGAATGTGGCATCAGGATTGGTGGAAGAGTCATCAACAACCTGCGTTATGCAGATGACACAACCCTGCTTGCTGAAACTGAGGAGGACCTGAGCGCTTGCTGAAGAAGGTCAAGGACTGCAGCCTCCTATATGGGTTGAAGCTCAACATCAAGAAAACAAAGATTCTCACCACTGGGCCAATTGACAGCATCAGTATGGATGGTGAAGAGATTGAGATAGTTAACAGTTTTAGTTTGCTTGGCTCCACAATCAACACTCTTGGTAACAGCAGCCAGGAAATCAAGAGACGAATTGCATTGGGTAAGTCGGCTGTGAGGGACCTCTCAAGAGTACTGAAGAGCAACGATGTCAGGCTGGCGACTAAGGTGCGCCTGATCCAGGCTCTAGTCTTTGCAGTTATGTGCTATGCATCAGAAAGTTGGACAGTGACTAGGGATGATAGAGAATTGATCCCTTTGAGCTGTGGTGCTGGAGAAGAGTGTTGAATATGCCATGGACTGTTAGGAGAACAAACAGGTTTGTCCTGGAGAAGGTGAAGTTGGAATGCTCTTTGGAGTCAAGGATTCTGAAGCTTCGTCTGACGTATTTTGGGCATGTTGCAAGAAGGGACTGGACCTTGGAGAGGGACATCATGTTTGGCAGAGTGGAGGGGTGGTGAAGGAGAGGAAGACCTTTGATGAGATGGATCGATTCTGTGACTAGAGCGGTGGGAATAAGTGCGTTTGATATGGCTAGGTTGGCACAGGAGAAAACAGCGTTTAGAGCTCTTTTACATAGGGTCACTATGAGTCGTAAACAACTCGATGGCACATAACAACAACAACAACCAGTTAGTAGAATTATTTTCCAATGGCTTAATTTAAGAACATTTCATCTTTATATTACATTATAATCTACTTTGAATGTTGTTATTATTAGGTGTCAACAAGTCAAATATGACACATAGCGACCCTGTGAACAACATATTTGAACCCTGTACTGTCCTGTGTCATCCTCACACTTCCTGACACACAGGAGCCCATTGTGGTAGTCATCATGTCAGTCTCTCTGTTTGGAGATCTTCCTCTACTTCGCTGACCATTTGCCTTTCCTTGTCTTGCCTGTCCCTTTCCTAGCAACATGCTTGAATTATGTTAGGCACAGCTTTATCATCTTTGCCACCAAAGAGCACTATGGCTGCAATTTCTCCAAGAAATATTTGTTTATTGGCAGTCCCTGCAATGTTCATTATTCTTTTCCAACATCACAGCTCAAAGCCATCAGTTCTTCTGTCATCCATTTATTGTCTAGCTTTGAGATGCATAACAAGTCATCAGAAAGACCATGGCCTGAATCAGACACACTATAGTCCTCAAACTGACATCATTGCCCCTCAGTGATTTGGAGAGGTACCTAACTTCAGACTTTCCCAGTCAAATAAATATGCCTTCTGATTTCCTGACTGCTGGTACAAACTGTGTTGATTATGGATCCAAGCAAAACAAAGTTGTTGACGGTTTTAGTATTTTCTCCATATAACATGATGTTGCCTATCAATCTGTGGTAAA
The DNA here is from genome assembly GCF_000299155.1 of Elephantulus edwardii. Taxonomy (NCBI): domain Eukaryota; kingdom Metazoa; phylum Chordata; class Mammalia; order Macroscelidea; family Macroscelididae; genus Elephantulus; species Elephantulus edwardii. The sequence goes on along the minus strand of NW_006399758.1, from coordinate 527,840 downwards.
AAATTTTGTTTTCTTGATATTGAGATGCCGTCCATATTGAAGGCTGTATTCTTTGATCATCTGTAACAAGTGCCTCAAGTCCTCCTCACTTTGAGCAAGAAAGGTTGGGTCATCTGCATGACATACGTTATTGATGAGTCTTCCTCCAGTCTTGATGCCACATTCTTCATAGAGTTCAGCTTCTTAAATAATTTGTTCAAGATAGATATTGAATAGGTATGTAGAGAGTACTATCCTGACACACTCCCTTCTTAATTTTATTTAAAAAATTTAATTTTAATGAAAGTTTACAGAGACTTAGGATTTCCAGTCATTCATTTTTTTGTACTTTTCTCCCTGCCTACCCCGTTCCCCCAAATCACTCCTCTCCTTGAAAAGAAAAAGAAAACTCTTTCAGTGTTATTCAATCCCTACCCCCAAGTTCATTTCACTATACAGCCTTCACTCCAGACTTCTGTAAGGACAAGAGTACCCATTCATATATCCCTTTTTAAACAGATCTTTCTTTCTTCTTTTTCAATGCAATATACATCATTCCTCCACTCATTTTCTGTCTTCTCTCAACCCCTATTACCGAAGTCACTGAGTCAGTCCATCTCATCCAAGGTCTTCCTTTCTTGCACAGTCCTTCCACCTCTCCAAGCAGGATGTCCCTCTCCAAAAACTGGTCTCTCCTTGCAACATGCCCAGAGTATGTCAGAAGGAGCTTCAGAATCCTTGACTCCAAGGAGCAGCCTGTTTTTCCCCTCTCCAGGATGGACCTGTTTGTTCTCCAAGCAGTCTATGGTATATTAAATACTCCTCTCCAGCACCACAACTCAAAGACATAAGTTCTCCTTTTATCATACTTAGTCATTGTCTAATTTTCTGATACATTGCAAGTAATTGTGAAGGCCATGGCCTGGATCAGGCACACCTTATTCTCCAGATTAACAACATTGCTCTTCAGTACTCTAGAGAAGTCCCTGACAGCAGATTTTCTCAATGGAATTCGTCTTTTGATTTCTTGGCTACTGGTACCCAGAGTGTTAATTGTAGAGCTGAGCAAACTAATGTTAATAATATCAATCTCTTTACTATCTGTCATGACACTAGCAGCATTCAAAAGTCCAAAGAAGTTGTTTCTACTCTTTATCACCATCATATTCTGTGTATTGAGAGTTCTGACGGTATCGTCTGTATAAAGTTGGTGTTTCTTTAAAAAGTTACATGTATTCTATTCTCCTCCCAACTCCCCATGTCACACCTGCTTTGAAATAGTGGTGCTGTGCAGTATTTGTCCTTTAGTGACTGAAATATTTGACTCAGTGTGATGTGCTCCAAAGCCCACCATGTTGTATCATATTTTGTAAGTGCATTGTTTTTTAGTGCTGCGTAGTATTCTATTGTATGAATATACCATTGTTTTTCTCTCCATTCATTTGTTGATGGGCACATGAGTCCCTTCCATCTCTTTGCTTTTGTAAATAACCTAACAGTAAACATGAGTGTGTATATATCTGTTTTACCATTGCATTGGAACAGCTGAAAGAAAGAACTGTCTAAAATAAATATATGATTAGACATTATAGACATGACAACAGCCCAGAATAAAAGATATATCATTGCAGAGAGGACCTGGGGGTGGGGAGGTAGGTAATTATGCAACAATAAATGAATATTTTTTAAAAAAATGAACTGGTGGGGCCAGGAAAGGAGGGCAAGGGGGTAAACTGTGCAACAAAAAATGAATAAAAATCTAACTTCTCTGTAAAATGTTTGTTTAAATCACAACTAAAATAAGATTTTATTTAAAAGCAAAAATTTTTATGTAGAATCAATATCTGACTTAGCAATTCCATGTATATATACATACCTACAATATCTGAAAATGGAACTCAATCAAATACTAGCACACCAGTGTTAATAGCTGTATTATTCATAGTAGCCAATAGATAGAAAGTGCTATGTCAGTCGAGGACTCTGGTCTTCAGTATGGATTTCATGTCAACATCAACATCAAGAAGACAAAGATTCTCACCACTGACCCAGCTGGCAGTATCATGATGGATGCAGAAGAGATTGAGGTTGTTAACAATTTCCATTTGCTCAGCTCCACAATCAGCCCTTTTGGCACCAGCATTCAAGAAATCAAAAGAGGAGTTGCACTGGGAAAATCTGCTGTCACGGACATCTCCAGAGTACTGAGAATGGTATCAGTCTAGAGACTAAGGTGCTCCTGATCCAGGCTTTATCCATCAGAGACATGGACAGTGACTAAAGATGAGAGAAGAATTGATGCTTTTGAACTGGGATGCTGGAGAAGCATACTGAACATAGCCATGGACAGCCAGGGAAACAAATAGGTTTGTGTTGGAGAGGGTGAAACCAAGTTTCTCCTTGGAGTCTAGGATTTTGATGCTCCGTCTCACATACTCTGGATATGTGTCCAGGAGAGACCAGTCCTTAGAGAAGGACATCATGCTTGGACAGGTAGAGAGACAGCACGTGAGAGGAAGACCTTGGATGAAATGGATCAATACAATGACTAGGGCAATGGGGGTTGGTGTGTTGGAACTGGTGAGACTGGCTCAGGTTCAGAGCTACTGACATAGGGTTGCTATGCCTCACAGGCGACTTGATGACACATAATAGCAACAATTTTAAAAGGGCAGTCAATTCCCATACAGTTTACTGCCTTTGAAAATCTGCTGAATGGTCAGGTATTAATTGATTCATACTCAGTGGTACATAATAACAGCAGCATCAGATAAAACAGAATTTTCATAACAATCTTGTATATATGTACAATGGAATCCTAGTCAGTCATAAAGAGAAATGACATTCTGGTGCATGCTATAAAATGTATAAACCTTGAAAACATTATGCTGAGTGAAAGAAGTAAAAAATAAGGTCTAACTGTATGATCCCAATTATTGCCTACTCCAAGAGAAAAATCTGACCACCTCCTTTTGTATATATTTGCAGCCTTGGAAAACTTATAGGGAAGTTCTACCCTAAATCATCACTATGGGTCAGAATGTAGTTGGTGGCAGGTTTTGTTTTGGTGTATGTGTATATCAAAAGGCTACAGTTTACTTCATGCATAAACCTAACCTTGATTTTACATTCTTAATAAACTTGTACTTTTCGTTAAAATATTAACTTAGTCTCTTAAAACTTAATTTTAAGTAATTTATGTATATTTGATAAATTATGACCAATTTTTTGTCAGATTATATACAATATATGAAATTTACACCTAATACAGCAGAAGTGGAATCCACTTTCTAAATAACCTGCCTCCAGAAACTGTATGAACTTTGATAAATATCAATAGAAATAGAGGGGCTTCAGGCCTTTTGTTCATAGGTTCCCTATGAGTTCTGCTTGACTTGAAGGCAATAGATAACAACAACAACAGTGTGTGTGTACACATGCATATGCATAGGAGCTCTGTGGAAGCTCTGGTGGTCTAATTGATAACGAGTTGTGCTGCCAACCCACAGGCAGACAATTTAAATCTACCAGCTGCTGCATGGGAGAAAGATGGGCAGTCAGTCTCCTTTTGTGCAATTACAGTCTTTGAAAACCTGCTGGAGGGTCAGCTGTGAGACTCAACAGCAACGAACATGTGTGTTTTTGTGTGTATAAACATTTTTCTACATCTGAAAATTTTCTATTTTTCCTAACTCATAGATCAAATAAACATACCACATGTTGGAATTTAAAGATTGTACATCCATGTTTATGGCTTCATTACTCACAGTAGCAAAGGAGTGGGGGCAACCCTAGTGCCCATCAATAAATGAATGGATAAAAAACTGTGATACACAATGGAATACTACACAGCATTGAAAAATAATGGAATAGTAAAACATTATATAACATGGGTGAGCCATGAGGACATTTTGCCAAGTGAAATACCTCAGTCACAAAAGAACAAATACTGCATAATACAGCTGATGAAAAAATAGGATAGGGGTCAGGGCGGGGAGGGACTGGGGAAAGATTGGATAGATAATGAACACTGCAGTAGAACAGATGAGGGGAAGAACTTACTAAAAAAATAAATGATTATTCATTGTATGTATAGAATAATCTGGAACAAGGAGTGCATTGCAAGGTAGGCTGAGGGGGGGCAGAAAAAAGGCGGGGAATGTGGAATGATTAATAAATAAAGTTTAAAAAGAACTAAAATGAAAATAAAAACCTTAGAGATTACAGTAGCAGGTTAGGGAATTTAAGGCCTTGTGCAGTGTGTGTGTGTTTATATATGTAAATCTCTCATTTAATGATACTCTTAGCAGAGAGCATATTCTGTATGTTACTTATTTTTGTAAATTAATTGAAACTAACATTATGGCAAAATATGGACTCAGCAAATCTAACTTACTTAGGGATATACAATTTTTCTCAGTCTTTTTCACTTTGATGGACCGTTAATGATTACAAAGTATACTGAAATTTTGTTAAATTCATTTCTTTCCCCCTTTGTTTTAATACCTTGTTTTCTGTATTTTGAGGCTATTGTTCTTGTTATGTGTCATTGATTCACCTGCAGTTCATAATGACCCTATGTACAACAGCTCTTAAACCTGTGCTGTCCTGAACCGATCTCACTGACCAACACACCTACCCCCATTAACCCAGTAGTTACAGTGTCACTTTCTCTTATCTCGGGTCTTCCTCCCCTGTGCTGTTTGTCTCTCCACCCTGCTGAGCATGATGCCCTTCTCCATAGACTGTACTATCCTGGCCATGTGCCCAAAGCATGTCAGATGGAGTTTCAAAATCCTAGTCTCTAAGGAGCAACTTGGTTGCACCCTCTCCAAGACAGACTTTTTGGTTCTTATGGCAGTCCATGGTATGTTCATGGTATCTTCTCCAGCACCACAACTCAAAAGGCATCAGTTCTTCTGTCATCCTTAGTCCTTTTCCAGTTCTCTTAACATGTAATTGCTAAGACCATAGCCTGTATCAAGCACGTCTTAGTCTCTAGACTGACACCATTGTTTGAGTACTCTGGAGAGATAGTTCCCTGGCTGCAAATTTTCCCCATCCAATTAATCTTTTTATTTTCCTGACAGCTGGTGCCAGGAGTGTTGCTGATGCCACATTCCTCCTTATGAAGTGCAGTCTCCTGAATGGTTTGTTCTTCCTATAGATTGAGAAAACTTGGAGACAGGACACATCCCTGAGACACTTAGGTCCTGATTTTGAACTGTGCAGTTTTTCCTTACGCTGTTCTGAGGACTGCTTCCTGGTCTGAGTTTAGGTTTTGCATGAGCATAGTCAAGTGTTCTCGGTATGGATTCTTGTATGGATTCTGGTTTTCCTCAAAGTTAGCTACAATTTGTTGTGATCCACACAGTCAGATGCCTTAACGTAGTCAATAAAGCACAGACATTTCGTTGGTACTCTGCTTTGTACCAAGATCCATCTCATGTTGGCAAAAGTGTACCTAGTACTACAACACTGAGGCTAAAATACTTAGAATTGTATGCCGTCCTAGTAAGTTACATACTTTGAACCATACTAGTGATCACTGTGTCTTTAATTACGCTTTTCCTAGAAACCATCTTCTATCTTGTTTTTTTAAAAATCATTGCCTCTACCTTTATTTGCTTCAAACATTTTGGCCATCATTTTACTTTGAATCTTCCTGTGTTTTAGGTTTCTTGTCAATTATTTGTTTATAGATATCTTTCTTCCTTTCTTATTTCCTTTCACAGTGTCAAACACTATGACAAAACTTTTTTATTATGGTAAAATGCATACAACAAAAAATGCTATGTTAACTATTTAGTGTGTGTGATTTACTTTTTTTGTTTCTGTTTAGAATCTATTCAGCAGAACAGACATCATCTTTCAGACAATTGTATATAGACAATACATTTTGAGGATTTTATCTTTGCATTATGCAACCACTCTCACCCTCTTTTTCTCAGTATTCCACTCACATTCACATTCACTGCCTTAATGTCTCATCAATTCTTGGGACTGTTTTTTGCCAGTTCTTTCAGTACAACTTGAACTCTTTTTCTTTCATTACCATTGAATGTTGTTCATATGTTCTTTTCTGAAATATTACAGAATCGACCAATTCTTTTTGGTACAGTGACTGTGTCCCTCTGTCTTCTTTTGATGCTTCCTAGATCATTGATTATTTTGCTCATACCATCTCTCTGTATTGCAAATGAAGGTTTGAAATTGTTTTTCAGTTCTTTAAGCTTGAGAAATACCAGATTTTTCTCTTCTTATTTTATACATCCTCCAATGTGAATTACATCTCAACATCAAGAAGACAAAATTCCTCTTCACTGGTCTGATAAGCAACGTAAAGATAAATGGAGAAAAGATTGAAACTATTTTCAATTATTTTGTCTTACTGAGATCCATAATCAATAACCTTGTCACTAGCAGACAAGAAATCAAAAGATATGTTGCAGTGGAAAAGTCTGCTGTTAAGGACCTCTTCAAATTATTGAGGAATAATGATGCCATTTTATAAACTAAAGGTGCCGTCTGATTCAGGTCATGGTCTTTTCATTCACTTGCTGTGCATCTAAGATCTGAACGGTGAATAGGCTGGCAGAAAAAAAAAATGGATACCTTTGAGTTATGCTGTCAGAGAAGAGTGCTCCTTTGAAGCAGCTGATAGATTTAAAAAGTATATCTTTAGGTTGGTAAGACGCTGCACTGCAAACTTAAACGCACAGGATTCTTATCTACCAGCTACTCTGCAAAAAAGACGGACAATCTCGGCATATAACAGTAACAGCCTTTGAGTTGGAAGTGAAATTTCTTACCACTAAGCCAACAGAGCTCCCTAGGGCATGTTTATGAGGGGTTGTTCCTTAGGAAAGGACATCATGCTTGGAAATGTCGGAGGATCAACAAAGAGACGAAGAAGCTTAGTGCGATGGATTGACAAAATGAAGGCTACAGGTATAGTGAGAACACAGGATAGGACTAGATTTACATCTGTTGTTCATGTTGTTGTTTGTTG
>NW_006399758.1:518902-519609 GCF_000299155.1 Elephantulus edwardii | reverse complement strand
GCCTCTTGTCCCCAAGGGCCTCTTCCCACGGGTTTTTCCTGGGTACCTTTGAAAGACGCCTCTTCATTATTGTCTGAGGTGACTTCCCCTTGTGCGCCACTCTCAAGCTTCCCTTCTGCCTAGTAGCACGCCCTCGCTGTCCCCAAGGGCTTCTTCCCGCGTTCATGTGGTTGTTAATTGACTTGACAGCACATAACAACAGCAACAAATTTCCTTTGCAATCTTTTTGTAGCTATTATCCATTTGATCATATATAGATAAAACTTAAAATCACAATGCTCAGATCGGATATTCTTTAGAAGACAGACTAAGCTGTTGTGTCCTTAGTCAAATTCTGGTGGCGTAGTCAGCAGAGAATGGCCTGCTAATCCAAATGCCACGCTGGTAGTTCACGTCCACCAGTGGGCAATCTCTTCCTAATGTGATTTATGCCTCCAAAATCTACTGAAGGTCATATATGAGTAGATTCCAACTCCATGACAATGAGTTTGACTTTTTTTATATATGTAAAATTGTGTTTTAGAGGAATTTTTACACACAATTTCTATTTAGATTGCTCTGTGACATTGGTTCCTGTTTCCCAGTGTCCGCATTCTCACTCAGTTTGTTCTAGTTTCTTTTATTTACTCATTATCCCCTCTTTGCTTTGAGTAAATAGTGACTGTTTGGTCTCTTACAGTGGGTGACACTGTTTTTTTATAAGCCAA
>NW_006399758.1:515979-518408 GCF_000299155.1 Elephantulus edwardii | reverse complement strand
AGATTCATCCTGGAGAGGGTTAAACCAGGCTGCTCCTTGGAGGCCAGGATTCTGGGGCTTCATCTGACATACTTTGGACATGTTGTAAGGAGAGACAGGTCCTTGGAGAGGGACATTATGCTTGGGAGGGTGGAGGGACGGCACAAGAGGGAAAGACCTTCTATGAGGTGGATTGACTCAGTGACTGGGGTAATCAGGATGGGTGTTTCAGAGGCAGTGCGATTTGCACAGGACAGAGCAGAGTTTAGGGCTGTTGTACATAGGGTTGCTATGAGTCGCAAACGACTCGACAGCACATAATAACAACAACAACAATGTATTATTTGGCTGAAAGGTGACCTCTAGGAGTATCTTCAGTGCCAAATTAAAAAATAATCTTAAGGCCACACAGTCTTGGGGGTTATTAATACGGTGGTGTGTGTTTTTTAAACTCCAGAGGATATTTTTGGTTTGAAGTTTAAAGATTAGCTCAAAATTACAGTTTCAGGTCTTTGTGCAGACCCTGTGGCTTGCTCATTTGGAGCAAGGTTGGAACCCATGTAAATTCTGTTCAGCATTTTCTATAGAATCATTGACTGAATGTTCAGTAATTGTAGCTGGATACCATTCAGTCCTTTGGAAATCATCACAAAAGAGGTAGTTGATATTTTGCCACACATTCTATTATCTCTTCCTAATCCTGTCTTTCCTTCCTCTGAATTCCAGACAAATATGCATTTCAGTGACACTCACTACATTCACCATGCTTTGCAACCATCATCACAATTCACTTCCAAAAGTTCTTCACCACTTCAGACAGTGCTACTTAAGGAATAGTTTTTCATCCCTTTTCTCCCAGTCCCTATTAACCACTAATTTAATGAATAAAAAAATCAACATAAATCTAGAATGTAAAGTGTAAATATTTTCCACTATCCAGTGACCTTTGATACTGCCCACCTTGTGGTTCATGTCCCTTTCTCTCTCTTCTCTCATCCTAATTGTCTCGAGCTAGGCTACATCTTACAGGTCAAAGGCACACACACCATCATTCAGACAACCAAGCATGAGAGCCCACATAACACTCTTCCTTCTGACCTGCTGGTTTTTAGGGTGGGGGCCTCCCCTGAGCTCCCTCACTCTTACCTACAGGATCCTGCTATTTCTTTGGGTTTGATAATTCACCAGAATGATTCATATAAAGCACTTGTGCTTATGATTACACATTTATTATCACAAAAGGATACAAATGATCAGTATGGCTCTAGAGAGTTGCCAACAAGGAGTTTAGTTTCTTCATCCCAAAAAGTACTCAGACACAAAAGGACAAAAAAACCTGCATGTTATTGTTGTTGTTAGATGCCATTGAGTTGAGTATAACACATAGCACCCCTGTGAACAGATGTGAACTCTGTCCTGTCCTGTGCCATCCTCACATTTCCTGATGCAATAGAACCCACTGTGGCAGTCACTGTGTCAGTTCACCTGGTCAGGAGTCTGCCTGTCTTTCACCACACTCTGCTTTTCTAAGCATCATGTCCCTCTCCAAGGAATAGCCCCTCCTAGCAATATACTCGAAGTATGTAAGGTGAAGCTTTATCATCTTTGCCTCCAAAGAGCACTCTGGCTCACTTTCACCAAGCCATATTTGCTTGTTCTTTTGGTAGTTGGTGGGATGTTTAGTAGTCATCTCCAACACCACAACTCAGAGGCACCAAATCTTATCTCATCCTTATTCATTGTCCAGCTCTCACATACACAGCAAATGATCAAAAAGACCATGACCTGAATCAGATGCACTGTAGTCCTCAAACTGACATCATTACTCCTTAATACTTAGGAGAGGTCCTAACTGCAGACTTTCCCAGTGCAATACTGCATCTACTGAATATGCATAATGCTGAAAATACTGCATAAGACTGCTGTTTTGAAAATTGCATGAATATGGAGGATGAACAGGAAAAGAGTGAATAGATAATGAACACTGAACTGGAATAGGTGACAGGAAGGTCTCTGAAAGTAATAATCTGGAACATAACGTGTATTACATAGTAAAATAGGGGAAGAGAGAGAGTGAAAAATGTATATCAGTGAATGAATGTATTAGTTCAGTGGTTCAGGTTTGTGTTGTCTTGTAGTCCTCAATCTGCAGCAAGTACTTCAAGACCTCCTAACTTTTAGTGAGCAGGGATTGTGTCATTTACATAATGGAGTTGTTGACGCCTCCTTCCCCAAACCTGATGTCATCATGTTTTCTTCATAAAAGTTCAATTTCTCAAATTATTTGCTTAGAATAGAGATTGAATAAGTATGAAGAAAGGATACAGCCCTGATGCACACCTTTCTTGATTTTTTAAATTAAATTTTATTAGTTTTAATGAACATTTACAGAGATTTTGGGTTTTCATTCATTCATTGTTGCACTGTTTTCTCCACCCTCATCCCCAGTT
>NW_006399758.1:512805-513869 GCF_000299155.1 Elephantulus edwardii | reverse complement strand
CAATTGCATGAGGTCCTCATCAGTTTCAGCAAGCAGGGTTGTGTCATCTGCATAACGCAGATTGTTAATAGATCTTCCACCAATCCTGACGCCACACTTCTCCTCATAGAGCCCAGCCTCTCAGATAATCTGCTCTGCATTAGCACAATTTAATGTTCTGGGATTCCCATTCTTCTCAGAGTCAGCCATCGGTTTGTTATGATCCACACAGACAAACGCCTTTGCCTAATCAGTGAAACACAGATAGACATTCTTCTAGCATCATTAATAACATCCCCGGTGCCACAACCTCATCTAAATCCAGTTTGAATTTCTGAAAAATGAATTGTTGTTATGTGCTGTCGAGTTGCTTGCAACTCATAGCAACCCTAAGTACAATAACTCTGAATTCTGCCCTATCCTGAGCCAGTCTTAAATTGTCTCTGACACACCTCCCCCTATTACACTAGTTACTGTGTCAATCCATCTTATCCAGGATCTTCCTTTCTTGGAGGATCACTCCACACTACTAAGAATGATGACCCTCTCCAAGGACTGATTCCTCCTGGCAGCGTGCCCAAAGTATGTCAGATAGTTTTCAAAATACTTGCCTCCAAGGAGCAATCTGGTTTCACCCTCTCCAGGACAAATTTGTTTGTTCTCTTAGAAGTCCATAGCATGTTTGATGATATTATCCAACACAACAACTTAAAGACATCAGTTCTTCTTCTGTTGACTCTAGTCATTGTCCAGCTCTCTGATGCATAGCAAATAATTGAAAAGACCATGGCCTGTATCAGGCACACTATAATCTCTAAACTGACATCATTCATTGCTCATTAGCATTCTTGAGCAGTTCCTGATGACAGATTTTCCTGATGAAATTTGTTTTGATTTCCTGACTTCTGGTATCAGGTGTGTTTATTGTGGAGCTGAGCAAGCTGAAATTGTTAACAATCTTAATCTCTTCTCCATCTATCATGGTGCTGCCTGTTGCCCCAATGGTAAGAATCTTTTTGTCTTCTTGATGTTGAGTTTCAATCTATATTGAATGCTGATTATGATAAATCCTAAGAAATATCAAC
>NW_006399758.1:498185-499692 GCF_000299155.1 Elephantulus edwardii | reverse complement strand
AACATTTATACTTGCTGTCCTGTTTAACTTTGCCCCTGCTGCTGTGCTGAAATGGTATCTCACTGTGGTTTTTATTTACATCTCTCTTATTGCTAGTGTTTTTGAACATTTCTTCATGTGTCTGTTGACCATGTGAATACCTTCATCTGTGAAAAGTCTTTCCATGTCTTTTGCCCATTTTGTAATTGTGTTATCAGTGTTTTTCTTGTGGAGTCCCTGTAGGATTCTGTAAACGTTTTATATGAGACCCTTGTCTGAAATGATACTGTCAAACGTTTTGTCCCAGTCTGTAGGTTTTCTTTGCCAGTACCATTTTTAAAGAAGATATCATTCCCTCCTCCCTTAATGGATTCATCTCCTTGTTAAAGACTGATTAGTTGTTGTTAGAGTTGTTAGGTGCCATCGAGTCGAATATGACTCATAACAACCCTATGGACAACCCTGATCTGAACCCGGTCCAATCTGTGCCGCCTTCATCATCTCTGACACATTTAAACACATTGCTTCAGTCACAGTATCTATCAATCCATCTCATTGAGTCTTCTCTTTGACTGACCCTACACTATTCCAAGCATGATGTCCCTTTCCAAGGAATAGCCTCTACTATCAACTTTCCCAAAGTATGAGAGACGTAGCTTTCTCATCCTTGCCTCCAGGGAGTACTGTGACTATACATTCTCCAACATGTTTCTATTTGTTCTTTTGGATTCCATGGGATATCAAGTGAGCTACTCCAAAACCATCCTTATTTATTCTCCAACTCCTCGATGTATAGTCAGTGATTGAAAGACCATGACCTGAGTCAGATGCACCTTAGTCTTCAAATTGACATCACTGCTTCGCATTAACTTGAAGACATCCCTGACAGCAGACGTGCCCAATGCAATACATCTTGTCATCTCCTGTTGATTGTGGTTTCAAGTAAGAAGAAGACATTGACAATTTATATCTTTTCTCTATCTTCATTGATGTTGTTTCTCAGTCCAATGAGGATTTTTTTTTATTCCCTTTTTTATATACCCAAAAGAGAACTGCCACCCAAGCAGATATATGCACACTCATGTTATCTCAGCTTTCACAATAGCAAAGAGTTGGAAACAGCCCAAGTGCCCATCAACAAACAAATGGATAGAGAAGCTGTGGTATATTCACACAATGGAATACTATGCTGCATTGAAAAACAGGGAACTCATGCGATATTATTCAAAATGGTTGAGTCTGGAGAACATTATGCTGAGTGAAATATCTTAGTCACAAAAGGACCAATACTGCATGGTGCCACTGTTGTAAAACAGGACTGACTTCAGGGTTGGGGAGAGACTGAGAAAGATGGGATAAATAATGTATATGGCATTGAAATAGATGAGGGAGAAAACTGTTTAAAAAGGATATGTGATTAGGTATTATTGTCATGACAGGAGTCCAGAACGAAGGCTCCATAGTGGAGTGGACTTGGGGGGAGGGATTGTAAAACAATGAAATAATTTTACTTTTCAAAGAGAAGAGT
>NW_006399758.1:490103-497875 GCF_000299155.1 Elephantulus edwardii | reverse complement strand
TATTCCCTTTTTTCAGTTTTACTAGTTCATTTACAAAATTCTAATACATTGTTTTTCATACCAGATTCTTTCAATTTCCTAATGGTGAGGATTTTTGTCTTCTTGATGCTGGGATGTAATTCGTATATTGAAGGTTTTATAGTCTTGAATCTTCTTCAACAAGCATTTCAAGTCATCCTCCTTTTCAGTTACGAAAGATATATTATCTGCATAATACAGCTTGTTGATGAGTCTTCCTCTGATCCTTATGCCACATGTTCTTAATAGAGTCCAAGTTCTCTAATGATTAACTCAGCAAACAAATTGAATGGGTATGGAGAAAGGGTACAATACTGATGCACACCATTCCTGATTTTAAACCATGCAGTTAATACTTGTTTTGTTCAGACCACAACTTCTTGATTTAGGACTAGGCTTCATAAGAGCATAATTAAGTGTTCTGGGGTTCCGATTCTTCTCACTGTTAGCCATAATTTATTGTGATACACACAGTCAAATAAATGCCTTTGCATAATCAATATAACACAAATAGACATTCTTCTGAAAAATCTCTGCTTTCAGTCAGGAACCATTTGACATCATCAGTGATATCATTATCTCTGTTAGAATTGTGCCCGTTGTTACAGTCGCTGTGTCAAACCATCTTATTGTGGGTCTTTCTTGCTTACGTTGACCCATTGTCTTTCCAAACAAGCGTGTAAGGTGAACTTTCACCATTATTGCCTCTAAATAGGAGCACCCTTAATGCATTTTTTCTAATACTCTTGTTTGTTCTTTTGGTGATCCATGTGATATTCTGTACTCTTCTCTAACACCATAACTTAAAGACATCAATTCTTCTCTGTCATCTTTAAATATTATCCAACTTTCAGATCCATAGCAAATACTAGAAATAAACATAGCTTGGATTGGAAAGACCCTAGTCTTTAACTTGAAATCATTGCTCTTTAGCACTTTGGAGAGGTCCTTACCAGCAGATTTTCCCACTGCAACACATCTTTTGATTTCTTGACTGTTGATACCTAGAGGGTTGATTATGAATCCAAGTAAGATTAAATTATTGACAAATTCAGGTTTTTTTCATCTATCATGTTGTCTTTTGAGTCACTGGTGAGGATTTTTTTTTTTATGTTGAGGTGTAAACCATCTTTGATCTTCAACAGGAAGCATTTTAATTCCTCCTCACTTTGATCAAGCAAGATTGTGTCATCTGAATAATTCAGGTTGTTGATAAATCTTCCCTCCAATCCTGATAACACATTCTAGTACTGGAGTTTTGTCATTTTCTTTGTACAGATTTTTGTGTCTCTAGTTAGATTTATTTCTAAGTACTCCATCTTATGCTTGTTTATTTTGATGGTATTGCTTTTCTTATTTCCTTTTCTGTGTTTTCTTTGCTACTGTGGAGAAATTGGATTTTTTCATATTGATGTTGTATACTGTTGCTCTACTGAATTGGTCCACTTTGCCCTTGCTGTATTCACACAACAGCTTCTTGGCCTAGGTATAAATTTCATATGAACACAATTAAGTGTTCTGGGATTCCCATTCCTTTCAATTTGAGCAATAATTTGTTAGGATCTATGTAGTCAATTGCCTTTGCATAGTCAATAAAACACAAATATAAATTCTTCTGGTATTCTCTGCTTTCAGCCAGAATCCATCTGATATAAGCAAGTATTTCTCTGATTCCACAGCCTCTTCTAAAACTAGATTTTATTCCTGGTATTTCCTTGTTTGTGTACTGTTCTAGCTGGTACTGAATGATCTTCAACAATATTTTGCTTCTTGTTGTTATGTGCTGATGAGTAGCCTGCAACTCATAGCAACCCTATGTACAACAGCCCTAAACCTTACTCTGTCCTGTGCCAATCTCACTGTCTCTGACACACCTACCCTGATTACCCCAGTCACTGAATCAGTCCATCTCATAGAGGGTCTTCTTCTCCTGCTCTGTCCTTCCACCCTCCCAAGCATGACATTCTTCTTCAAGGACTGAACATGTTTCTTGCAACATGTCCAGAGTATGTCAGATGAAACTTCAGAATCTCTGCCTCCAATGAGCAGCCTGATTTAACCCTCTCCAGGATGAATCTGTTCGTTTTCTTAGCAGTCCATGGTATATTCAATACTCTTCTCCAACACCACAGTTTAAAGGCATCAATTCTGCTTCTGTCCTCACTAATCGTTGTCCAATTTTCTGACGCATAGCAAGAGATTGCAAAGACCATGGCATGTATCAGGCGTACCTTAGTCTCCAGAGTGACACCATTGCTCTTCAGTACTTTGGAGCAGTCCCTAACAACAGACTTTCCCATTACAGTACATCTTTTAATTTCTTGATTGCTGATGCCAAGAGTGTTGATTGTGAAGTCAAGCAAATTAAAGCTCTAAACAATCTCAATCTCTTCACCATCCATCCTGATGCTACAACTTGGCCTAATGGTGAGAATCTTTGTCTTGCTATTGAGCCTCAATCCATATTGAAGGCTTCAGTCCTTGACCTTCTGCAGCAAGTGCTTCAGGTCTTCCTCATTTTCAGCAAGCAGGGCTGTGTCATCTGCATAATGCAGATAGTTGATGAATCTTCCACCAATCCTGATGCCACACTTCTCCTCATATAGCCTAGCCTCCCGGATAATCTGTTCTGTGTGTAGGTTGAAAAGGTACATTCCTGGCATACTAAATTAATGAATTTAAACCTAAAATCTATACTAATTCTAGAATGGTGTTTTTCAGAATTGTGGCTATGACCTACCTATTAGTAGAACATGATACCAAGATCATATGCTTTGTCTGGATTTTTGTGTGGAACAAGAACAGAAAAATAAAGATCACTGTGCCTTACATATATGCTTTTTCACATTTGTGTCTACAGGATCATTTTTATTTTTCAAACTCTATGAAATATCCTCTGAGAATATGTACTTTTGTGCTTGATAAGATTTTATTTATCTGAATTATGAAGCAAGTAGTGGGCTTTCATAAATCATGCCATCTAAACTTGAAAATCAGGAGAAATCTCATAATGTCCCCAAATAACCATTAAGTCTATGTTACTGTAAGTTGGGACAATGTTTTTTTTTCCTGTTGTGTGCATCCTGGCTGTAAATATGTACCTTTTCAGAGAAAGCCCCTATTTCTCTTCATAATGATACACTGATACTGTGCTCAGTAATGAACATTAACATGTGGGTTTTTGTCATGAGAAACAGATTAAAAATGGAAAGTGAGAACACTGAATCTAGGAAAGAACAATATATTTCATTCAAGAGAATAGTTTTCGTTATATGCCTTTAAACTACATTTGACTTGAACTTTGATTTTATGCTAAAATAGAATTGTATCTCCTTTTATGTTTTGTGGATAGTGATCTGAAAGCATGCATTTACAAATTCAAACAGTAAATATTTACAGCCATCTTTATTCACTCTGACTCACCCACTTAGGAGATGATCCCAATGGAAATCTAGACAGGACGGGAAATCTTGGTTTCTGTATTTGATCACAGGCTGTCTCCTGAAAGAACAAGTGTGAATGCCTTTTTTTTTTTTAACAGAACCTGTCTTCTTGTACAAGATGCTTATGGGCTATTTGGTGAAGTGCACCTGGAGGACACCACCTTGAAGGAAAAACATTTGGAAGGGAAGTCCTGCAGTCTGGTGGGAGTGAAGGTTCTTCAGAAGGCCACCAGAGAAAGGTGAGGGTGCACAGTGTACAGTTCTATGTGCTGCCGTAGCTGGATCATTGATAGTCTTTCATCTCTCATTTTATTTTCAAAGATAATGCCAGAAAATCCATACAGTTGAGTGGACTCCAGAAAATACCTCTGTGAGAATATTTATTATTAACAACAAAAAATATTTTGAAAGTTTATTGTTTCTCTGTGTACTGTCAAGTCAAGAATGACTCATAGCTGACTCTCTAGTGGATGTTCAAAGACAGTTAATTACATGGGAGTGATTACCCATCTTTCTCCTGTGGGGTTGCTGGCACATTTGAACTGTATGCCTTGCCTTTGGGTTGAGAGTGCATTTTCTTAACACTAGGCCACCAGAGCTCCCTTAAGCAAGTTTGTTTTTATTTGCTGTTGAGTCAGAACTTACCCATGGCTGATCCTCTGGTGGGTTTTAAGAGGTAGTAAATTGCAGAGGAGGAGCAGCTGGTGGATTCCAACTGCATGCCTTTGGGATTGCAGTACAGCTTCTTGCCACTAGGACACAAGATTATATATTCATTTTTATTTGCAAGAATTTTCTGTATTTTTATTACCTATAATATTACAGCAGGTTTGATTGAAAATAAGATTAGTGAAAAGATTCTTTAAGTGTTTTAAATACAGTTCTTATTTGGTGGAGGAAAGATGGTGGGTCACAAAAAGAAAGGTAGACTCTCCACAAGATGAGTAATTGACTCAGTGGCTGCCACAGTGAATGGGTTTGAGCATGACCGAGATCATGAGGATGGGGCAGGATCTTTTGTTCTTAGCATTACTGTAAGTCATAGTTGACTTGAGAGCACCCAACAACAACATTTGACTAAGTCTGGCATTCTTGCCAGGGGCTTTTCTGTCTGGGTACCACGTCCAGAGTAGAGTACATGACAAAAAGTTTTGCCATCTGAGTTTCTAAGGAGCATTCTGACTGTGACATCTTTCAAGAAATATTTGTTTATTCTTCTGAGAAGCCAATATTATATAATATATAACAGTATTAGATAATAGATTCTATTTTATCTATTATAGGTTATATTATGTATTTATAGATATAGTCAGTTTTCTTTGCCAACCCTATTAGTAAATTCTTCTTGAGTCTGTTTTATTCATTGGCCAGTGTAGCATATATGTAAGGTGATAGAAAATACCAGATAGCATTGGTTCTTGGTCAGCATTGCCCAGTGCAGTACATTTCTTATTGTTGCTTCCATAGGCATTGATTATAGATTCAGGTAAAATGAAATTCTTGACTATGTCAGTCTTTTTTTTTTTCTTTTCTGTTTAACATGGTATTGTCTGTCCAGTTGCAAGAATTTTTGTTTTATTAATATGGAAATTATCAAGCAGTTTCACTAATACCACACACAAGCAAAATCCTACAGAAAATTATCCAAAATCGACTGGAACCATCTATCAATGGAGAACTACCAGAAACAAGCTCGGTTTAGAAGAAATTGTGGAACTAGAGACATTACTGCCAATGTCAGATGGATCTTGGCAGAAAGCAATGAGTACCAGAAGAATGTCTATCTGTGTTTCATTGACTATGCAAAGGCATTGGCCTGTGTGGATCACAACAAATTGTCGCTAACCTTGAGAAGAATGGGAATCACAGAACACTTGATTGTGCTCCTGCAAAACCTGTACTCAGACTGGAAGCAGTCCTCAAAACAGAGCAAGGAAATACTGAATAATTAAAAATCAGGAAGGGAGTGTGTGAGGGATGTGTCCTGTCTTCATACCTTTTCAGTCTGTATGCACAACAGATCATTCAGGAATCTGGACTCTGTGAAGAGGAATGTGTTGTCAGGATTAGAGGAAGACACCTCAACAACCTTTCTTTATGCAGATGACACAGCCTTGCTTGCTGAAACTGAGGAGGACCTGAAGTGCTTGCTGCAGAAAGTCAAGGACTATAGTCTTCAATATGGATTGAAGCTCAATATCAAAAAGACAAAGATTCTCACTATTGGAGCAATTGACAACATCATGGTGGATGGAGAAGAGATTGAAGTTGTCAATAATTACAGCTTGCTTGGCTCCACAATCAACAAACACTCTTTGCACCATCAGTCAGGAAATCAAAAGACTAATTCCACTGAGAAAATCTGCTGTCAGGGACCTCTCCAAAGAATTGAGAAGCAACAATGTCAAGTCTAGAGATGAAGGTGTGCTTGATACAGGCCATGGTCTTTGCAATTATTTGCTGTGCATCAGAGAGATGGACAGTGACTAAGGATGACAGAAAAATAATCGATGCCTTTGAGTGGTAGTGCTGGAAAAGAGTCTTGAACATACTATGGACCACCAAGAAAACAAGTAGGTTTGTCTTGAAGAGAGTGAAACCAAATTTCTCCTTGGAAGCTAGGATGTTGAAGCTTGACTCACAGATTTTGGGCACGTGCCCCGGAGGGACCAGTCCTTGGAGATCATGCTCAGAAGGGTGAAAGGACAGCACAGGAGAGGAAGACCCCGCAAGAGATGGACTGATACAGTAACTAGACAAATGGGAGTAGATGTGGTTCTTGCTTGAGTTTTCTGCAGATAGTTCTACAATTCTGCCAACACCATTTGTTTAAAAGGTTGTCATTTCCCCACTTAACTGATTTCTTCTCCTTGTCAAAAATCAGTTGACCATAGGTAGATGGGCTGATTTCCGGATTCTCAATTCTATTCCATTGATCTATGTGTCTGTCATTGTACCAGTACCATGCTGTCTTGACCACCCTGGCAATGTAGTACAATTTGAAATCAGGGAGTGAGATACCTCCTACCTTGTTTCTCTTTTTAAGGAGTGCTTTGCTTATTCGGGGCCCTTTGTCATTAATATTTTGCCCATAGAATAGTACCATTCAAGAATTGAATTTTTTTTAACGTAGAAATGGCAAGTGTGCTCTTCCTTTAAGTTTTTTCACTCTAGGTTTTTGTTATTTCATGATAATACTTTGTGTTCTCCGGTGATATCCTTTGCTGAAGTTCTTTCTCCCAATTCCACTAGGGTTTTTTGTTTGTTTTTTTTTTTTTTTATGGAATAGTGTTCCTTTACTCTAATTCCTAACACTTAGCCCTGCCAAGGGCACGTGTGGACTTTCCCATGGTCATAAACAAGCAGCATTTTTCACTATCAAATTTGCAGTTGTTTTTCAGGAAAAACTCAGTCCCATTTCTATGAGGTCTGCTTTTTTGGGAGTCTGTCTTCTTGTGGAAATAGTACTGATAAAGCACAGAGCAAGACTGGGGCGTAGGATCATATTCTTTCATCATTATGCTACACAGTCATAAATGAGCCTAATATTTAACATAGTTCTTGTGTTCCTCTGGAAGCCCGACTGCCTACATTTACAAAGGAAATGGGCAAGTGGATAGTTCCACATAATATATTTACAAATAAACTCTTCTAATTTGTTGACTAAATTGTTGATGCTTTTTTCAAATTTGAATATCTTTAGTTGATATATTTACATTTATGATAGCATGTAACAATCCAAATAAGTATTTAGATTATTGTTTTGTTCTTTTTAAAGTTAGAGTTCCTTCAAAACAAACTGTTAAATCATTTTGGAATGCTCAGTGTTATAATTGCCTATTAGTGATATGATCTGTTGTCACTCCCATGCATGGCCCACTAAATACAAAATTTCCTTAGTTTTCATATTAATGTTTCATAGCAACTCTCTATAACAAAAATCCCTGATAAGAATTATTTTACTTCCTAAAATTCAAACTAAAATGAATGATTACATAATTCCAATACCTAATATAGAAAATAACTACTTTGCCAGTTGGAAGGTATTTCTATGTTGTGGGATAGAGAAGTCATGTACTCTTTCAAATCTGGGCCACCAAATTTCATCTGGTGTACATTTGCAGAGACAGAAAACTATTTTTATCTAGCAGATGCTTAGTGATGACTTTGAAGTACACTGATGATTTCAAACTTACCCAGTCAGAGAAGCCTGCTGTTAAACCATTATGCAGAAACTACTATGCTGTTGTCCTACATCATTCTGTGATCTTTCTAGAAAAGCATGCACATTTTGTTGTTAGGTGTCATCAG
>NW_006399758.1:483644-485123 GCF_000299155.1 Elephantulus edwardii | reverse complement strand
AAATCTTCTATCTCCTCTTCCTTGGCTCTGGTTGTTGGTGATAGACTGATAAAATAGCCCCATCCTGGATCTGAGCATTCTGGCAATAACGTGTAAGGATTCTGTAGAACTGGAAGCATTTCCTTCTGTTGGGAGATCAGAGTCACCTCCACAGCAGCCCACAACTACTGCCTGTCAGAGGAAAAGGAACAAGTTACAAGAATACCCTGGGTTTAAAGAGAAAAAGGAACAAGTTACAAGAATACCCTGGGTTTGATATACCAAGGCAACTTGTTGATTAATAGTTTGCAAAGCTCTGCCAATGCTGTAGTCTCTCCAGAGAGTTCCTTGTTTTGTGACTTCTCTTAAGGTGTGTCCCTTGAGTTTTGTCCTCCTAAGCAGTCCTGTGAAGCAGTTTAGTGGGTCTGATATGCTGAGAAGTCACATTGCATTGGTGTCATAATTCTGTATATAAGTTTTCTTTCTTTAATTGCTGACTTAAAATTTTTATATACATAATAAGAGAGTACTGATCCACTGAACCATTCTGTAATTTCTAATAAAAGTCAAACTCACTAAATATGTAGCAAAAACCCAGCTCAGCCCTTGACCCTGGGACGTCATGTCCAAAGGAAGATAGTTCATTCCGTGATTACAGGTTGACTTCAACAATTTCTGACAATTTAAAATAAACCAACCCAAAAACCAGTATCTGAAGGTCAGTAATGTTCTAAGTCTAAAATATTTGAAGTGGTAGGCTTCCTGTCTGTAAGTTGAGGAATCCAAATGATATTTGAAACTTAAATATGTTTTTGTTTGTTTCTTTGGTTTTAAATTTTTGGGGGGTTTTAATTTATTCATTATTGCACATTTTCCCCCTTTCCCTCTGCTTCCCCAATCCTTCCCCCAATACTTCTTTTGTTCCAAACTGTTATCATACATAAAATGTATAATCATGTATTTCTTTCAAACAGGTAAGAGGAAGAACTATTTATATATGTTTGGTAGTAGTGGTAAGCAGTTGCACTGCAATCCTGAAGGCATGCAGTTCAAATCTACCACTTGCTCCATGGAAGGACAGGCAGTCTCCTCCCATGTGATTTACTGCCTCTGAAAACCCACTGGAGAGTCAGCTATGGGTCGGTTTCTACTTGACAGACACAACAACAATCCTTAAGATACATAATTCTGTATACATAAATAGAAAATAATTAGCCCTAGCTTTTAGAATCCATTTGTGCCAAGAAATCTGGAGGACAACTACCTGGCCAACTGAGTGGAAGATATATTTATTCCCATTCCTAAAAAAGGTGACCTAACAGAGTATAGAAATTATCATACAGTATCAACCTTGAGTTGCAATACTTAAAGATGCTTTGGGAAGAATATTAAATGATCCAGGAAGTATTAAAAGAAGATGGAAAGAGTATACAGAGTCATTGTACCAAAAGGAATTGGCAGAACAGAATTTCATAAAACAATAAGTGAGCACAAGTCTGT
>NW_006399758.1:472808-482634 GCF_000299155.1 Elephantulus edwardii | reverse complement strand
TTATGTCAATCTGGAGACTAAGGTGTGTCTGATAACAGGCTATATTCTTTGCAATCACTTGCTATGCACCAGAGAGCTGGACGATGACTATGGATGATAGAAGGAGAATTGATGCCTTTGCGTTGTGGTGGTGGAGAAGAATGTTGAATATATCATGGACTGCTAAGAGAATAAGGTTAAACTAGGCTGCTCCTTGGAGGCAAGGATTCTGAACCTTCGTCTGTTATACTTTGGACATGTTGCAAGGAGGGAACAGTCCCTTGGAGAGGGATGTCATGTTTGGGAGGGTGCAGGGACAGAACAGGAGAAGAAGACCATCAAGATGGATTGATTCAGTGACTGAGGTAATGGGGGATAGATGTGTCAGAAATAATAAGATTGGCACAGGATAAAGCAGGGTTTAGGGCTGTTGTACATGGGGTTGCTATGAGTTACAGGCAACTTGACGGCACATAACAACAACAACATCACTCATACCACACGCAAGCAAATCCTGCAGAAGATTATCCAGAAATCACTGGAACAAGTACCAGAAATACAGTTTGAGTTTAAAAGAGGTCATGGCTCTAGAGACATTATTGCCAATATCAGATGGATCTTGGCAAAAAACAAAGAATACCAGAGGGATATCTATCTGTTTCATTGACTATGCAAAGGTATTTGACTGTGTAGATCACAACAAATTGTGGTTAACCTTGGGGATCCTGAGACTTGCAGAACACTTGATTGTGCTTATGCAAAACCTATACCTGGACCAGGAAACAGTTCTCAGAACAGAGCAGGTAAACACTGCATGATTCAAAATCAGGAAGGGAGTGTGTCAGCAATGTTGTGTCCTGTCTCCATATCTTTTCAATCTATATGCAAAACAAATCATTTGGGATGCTGGGTTTTATAAGGAGAAATGTGGCATCAGGATTGGAGGAAGACTCATCAACAGCTTTCATTACACAGATGACACAACCTTGCTTGCTGAAACTGAGGAGGACCTGAAGTTCAGGAAGACAAAGATTCTCACCGTTGGACCAATTGACAACACTAGGATGAATGGAGAAGAGATTGAGATTGTTAACAGTTAACACTTGCTTAGCTCCACAATCAACAGTTTTAGCACCAGTAGTCAGGAAATCAAAAGGCCTTAGATAAATCTGCTGTCAGGAACCTTTCTAGAGTACTGAGAAACAACGATGTCAATCTGGAGACTAAGATGTTTCCATGGTCCATGGTCTTTGCAGTTATTTGCTATGCATCAGCGAGTTAGATAATGACTATGGAGGATAAAAGAAGAATTGATGCCTTTGAGTTTTAGTGCTGGACAAAAGTCTTGATCATACCATGGGCCACCAAGAAAACAAATAGGTCTGTCTTGGAGAGGGTGAAACCAAATTTCTCCTTGGAGGCTAAGACTTTGAAGCTCCATCACACATACTTTGGGCATGTGGCCAGGAAGTACAGATTATCATGCTTGGAAGGTTGGAGGTATAGCACAGCAAAGGGAGACCCTGGGTGAGATGGATTGTTACATTATCTAGGGCAGTGGGGGTAAGTGTGTCAAACTCAGTGAGACTGTGACTCGGGACAGGACAGGTTTCAGAGCTATTGACTTGCAGGTGACTTGATGGCACATAGCAGCAATAACATTGTTTCTTAAACACATTTTGTTTAATTTTTTTTTATTTGAGTCAAAATATACAAATCATATTGGTTTTTCATTTGATTATATTACACTGCTATAAAGCACACTTAAAATAAGGGGGGAAGAGCGAGTGATGGGGAGAGAAAATATCCTGCATAGTAAAAGATGAAAATTAACTATCCAATTAATAAATTATGGTTCTAAAACCTGTTTTTGTTTACTTTTTTATGTGAGTGAAAGCTTGCAAATAATATTAATATCACATTCAATCACTTATACACATTTTTATAACTCTAGAACATACTTTTTATACTGGGGGGAGTGTGTGTGAGAGAGAAACGGAATGATTTAGTTAATAAATTTATTTTATTGTAACAGATTAAGCCCAATAGGTTACACTGTATTTGAACGAAATGCCTATTTTATACTAAAAACTGTCCATAGCATCCTCACAGACTAGCCAGTCTGTGGTCAGGGCTGCAGTCCTCTACAAAGCCAAAACCACTGTCCTAGTGGCCCTTCACTCCATATCCAGTTCAGTCTCTTGCAGTGTTCCTTGTCCTTAGAATCTCATGTCTTTGCTTCCCAAAAAAAGAGAAAGTGCTTTTTGGAAACCCACTTTCTTTAACTGTCTCGTTTTACTCATTCAGGAAAGAAGTCTCCGGCATCTTCATCCTGAGCTGCTTCCTGAGTCTCCATAACACTTCCTCCAAGCTGCCTGTAGAACAGCCCCCACACCTATTGTCCATGCTGGTACCTCTCCATAAATGCACCCAGAACTGTATGTGGTTCCCACTTTTCTACCTTCTAACAAAGAAACATATTGTAGTATAAAGGGGCTATGTTAGCAATGAGTTTGAATGTGACTTTTTTTTTTAAGTAAATTGCCTACAGATGCCAGTACTTGTATTAAATACCCTATGATACACTGCAAAACTATCTTTTCTTTGTTTACTTGTTCTGTAGACCCAGCTGCTCCAGTGCTGTGTTGAACTCAAACACAAAACACAAACTCACTGCTCTCAAGTCTATTCGAACTCATAATGACCCTCTGTGGTTTTCCAGGACTGTAAATTCTAATGAGAAGAGTCTGCCTATCTTTCTTCAAGGAGATGCTTAGCCTTTAGGTTAGCAGCACTGCTCACTACCAGCGCTCTCCTGCCTACAGGGAACAGGTCTTCTCTGATCCTGCACCCCATTATCTGCACGTGCCTGGCTCAGAGACAGTCAAGAGGGAAATGAATAGTAGGTGAATGCTATTAGCATCCAATGTCTCCAGTGCCCCTCCTAGTTTGTGGGCTTTATGAAAGTGGGGGCAGCGTCTTGCTTCCCTTTGTACTTCCTGTGCATGGATGAATGTTGTTGTTATGTGTTGTCAAGTTGAGTACGACTCACTGCCATACTATGAATAGCCATCCTAAAACTTGGCCTGTTCTGTGACATCCTCATCATGTCTGAGACACCTAGAGCCTATTGCTTAAGTCACTGTCAATCTATCTCATTGAGGGTCTTCTTCTCCTTCGCTGATCCTCCATATTTCCAAGCATGAGGTCTCTTCCCAAGGAATAGCTTTGACTAGCTACATGTCCAAACTATGAGAAGTGAAGGTTCATCATCCATGCTTCCATGGAGGACTCTGGCTGTACCCTTTCCAGGACATATTTGTTTGTTTGTTCTTTTGGTAGTCCATAGAATATTCAGTACTCTTCTCCAACACCACAACTCAAAAACATCAGTTCTTCTGTCATCCTTGTTCTTTGTCCAGCTCTTTGGTGGATGGCAAATAATTGATAAGATGATGGCCTGAATCAGGTGCACCTTAATCTTCAGACTGACATCATTGCTCTGCAGTATTTTTGAAAGGACCCTGACAGCCGACTTGCCCAGTGCTATACATCTCCTGATTTCCTGACTTCTGGTACCAAGGATGTTGATTGTTAATATAAGCAAGATGAAATCATTGACCCCTTCAATCTTTTCTCCATCTGTCGTAATGTTGACTACTGAGCCGATGGTGAGGATCCTTGTCTTCTTGATGTTGAGGTGCAATCCATACTGAAGGCTGTAGTCCTTGATCTTCTGCAGCATGCATTTTATATCCTCCTTACTTAAAACAAGCAAAGTTGTGTCATCAACATAACACAATTTGTTGATTCTTCCTACTCTTCGTAGAATCTGGCATTATGAATTATTTGCTCAGCATCAGATTGAAAAGACACAGAAGTTCTACAACCCTGAAGCACCCCCTTCTTGATTTTAGACCATGCAATGCTTGCTTACTCTGTTCACAGAACAGCTTCTTTTCTAGATCCCATGTTGTTTTTATGGAGACCCTATGCACAATAACACTGATCTCTGCTCTGTCCTAATCTCACTGTTTCTGACACACCTACCTCCATTACCTCTGTTACTATGTCAATCCATCTCATTCAGGGTCTTCCTCTTCCTACGCTGTTGATCCACTCTTCCAAGCATGATATCCTTCTCCAAGGACTAGTCTCTCCTGGCCACATGCCAGTATGTGAGACAGAATTTTATAATAGTTGCCTCCATGGAGCAGCCTGATTTCACCCTCTCCAGGATAAAGATGTTTGTTTTCTTGGTGATTCATGATATGTTCAGTACTCTTCTCCAGCACCACAACGTGAAGACATCAATAATTCTTCTGTCAGGCCTAGTCATTGTCCACCTCTCTGATACATATCAAGTAATTGCAAAAGACTGTGACCTAAAGCAAGTGCACCTTAGTCTCCAGATTTTTGTCTTTTGATTTTTTGACTGCTGGTGCCAAGAGTATTTATGTATCCAAGCAAGCTGAAATTGTTAACAACCTCAATCTCTTAGTGTTAACAATCCTCCTTCTATCATTGTGCTGCCAACTGGCCCAGCCATGAGAATCTTTGTCTTCTTAATGTTGAGCTTCAGTCCATATTGAAGACTACTGTCCTTGACCTTCTGTAGCAGATGCTTTAGGTTCTACTCAATTTCTGCAAGCAAAGTTGTGTCATCTGTCTAATGTATGTTGTTGAGTCTTCTTCTAATCCTAGTGCCACATTCCTCCTCATAAAGTTCAGCCTCCCAAATGATCTTTTCCACAGATTGATTGAAAAGGTGTGTAGAAAGGATGCATCCCTGACACACTCCTTTCATGATTTTGAACCAAGCAGTGTTTCCTTGCTCTGTTCTGACACCTGCCTCCTGGTCCAAGTATAGGTTTTGCATAAGTACAACCAAGAGTTTTGGGATTCCCATTTTCCTCAGTCTTAGCCACAATTTGTTGTGATCCATACAGTCAAATGCCTTTTCATATTCAATGAAACATAAATAGACATTCCTCTGGCATTTTTTGCTTTCAGCCAAGATCCATCCAACATTGTCAATAATACCCCTAGAGCCACAGCCTCTTCTAAACCCAGCTTTTATTTCTAGTAGTTCTCTGTTGATGATAATCAATTTCTGGATTATATTCAGCAGGATTTTTCTTGCATGTGATATCAGTGAAGTAGCTGTTGTGTACCGTAGAGTTGGAACCGACCTATAGCTGGTTTTCAGAGGCAGTTAATTTCACAGGAGGAGATTGCTCATCCTCCTCCTGTGGAGCAGCTGGTGGCCTTGAACCATAAGCCTTTGGGATTGTAGCACAGCTTTTCCCCCAGTAGGCCACCAGAGCTCCCTTAGATCAGTGACGTTGTTTGATAATTTCCACTTTCTGTCAGGTCACCATTTTTTGAAATGGGAACAGATTTTAATCTCTTCCAGTCAGTTACTCAGGTAGTTGTCCTCCAGATTTCTTGGTATAACTTGGTGAACACATTCCAGCCAGCATCTGACTGTTGAAATATATCAGTTGGTATTCCATCAATTCCTGGGGCCTGGATTTTTGCCAGTTTCTTCAGAGAAGCTTCAGTTTTCTCTTTCACCATTATCTCTTTTTTGTCAGGGATGGGGTGGGAGGGCCTTCAGGGAAGACCTGCTAGGCAAATTACAAAAGAGCCATAACGCTTTGCCACTGCCTCTTGGATCATATGCTGATGAAATTCCTCTATGTCAGCCAATTATTTTTGAAACAGTGACTCTGTACTCTTTCCATTTTCTTTTAATTCTTCCTGGATCGTTCATTTTCTGCCTATAGCATCCTTAAGTATTGCAACTTGAGAGTTAAATTTGTTTTTCAGTTCTTTCAGCTTAAGAAATGCTTAGTAAGTTTGCCCCTTTTGGTTTTTTTCACTATAATATTTTGCATTGTCTTCCTTGAGTTGCCCTTTAGAATCTTCTATTTAGCTTCTTAACTTTCTACTTCCTTCCTTTTGCTTTGGCTTCTCAGCACTCTAATACAATATTCAAAGTCTCTTCCAACATCCATCTTTGTCTTTTCTTCCTCCTTTGTCTTTGCAATGACCTTTTACTTGTTTCATGAATTATATTCTTGATATCCTCCCAAAGCAGATCTGGTCTTCAATTGTTAGTGTTCCAGGCTTCAAAACTGTTCTAGAGATGATTTTTAAATTCCGTTGACTCAAGATCAAATCTTGGTTCTTGTGGATTTTCTTTTTTTTTTTTTAATTTTTTTCTTTTTTTTTTAAATTTAGGTTGTTTATTTTTCATTTCAATGAACATCTACAGAGATTTTGGGATTCCATTCATTCATTGTTGCACCCTTCTCCCCGCACAAACCCCTCCCCCCTCCCCCCCCATTTGCTCCTCTCCTTGAAACGCGAAAGAAAAACTCCCTCATTGGTACACAATCCCCACCCCGCACCTCCCCAAACCCCACCCCCTAGCCCCAAATATAATCCACTCTACAACCCTCATTGCATACTCCTACGATAAAAATAATGCCCTAAAATATAATACTTTTAGACTATTCTGGATTTTCTTTAGCTTCATTTTGAACTTGCATGTGAATAGTTGTTCCATAAACAGCACTTGGTCTAGTTTTCACATCTGATAACGAGCTTCTCCAGCAATTCTTTCCATAGATGTAGTTGATCTAATTCCTGTGTTTAGTTAAAGTCTATGTGTATAGTCCCTGTTTCTTTTGGTTTTTTTAAAAATGTTTAAGCCATTTCCATACAAAGTTCATATACACTGCTTTTCACACTTTCGTTCATATTATGTTTCATACAATCATTCCTACTCATTATGTTTTATAAAATTAATCACTATTGAACAATTTCCACCATTTCCCTCTCTTTCCCTGCCAGATCTTTCTTATTTCCTTTTCCAGCAACCCCACCCCCAACCTGTCCCTCTAACCATCAAATTGTGAGACCCTATGGTTCCCTGCCTGAATATCCTTACCTCTCTGCTCCCACCCCTTCCATCCTTAGGTCCCCATACATGCTTTACTAGTAATCCTTCTATTTTTACAGTAATTGGTCTAAGCAGTATTTATTCTTATGAGACTGAGTTATTTCACTCAGCGTAATGTTCTCCAGACTCTCCCAAGTTTTGTAGTAATTTTTGAAATCATTATTCCTGAGTGCTGCATAGTATTCCATCATGTGAATGTACCACAGTTTCTCAATCCATTTGATTGTGTTTGGACAGTTGAGCTGTTCCCATGTTTTTGCATTTGTGAATAACGCTGCCATGAACATTGATGTCCAAATCTTCATTTGTGTCTCAGTTCTAATTTCTTTCACGTATATTCCTAGCAGTAGCATAGTCATATGGAATTTCTGTGTTCAGTTGTTTTGGGATTCCCCCTCCCCAGACTGTGGGGGGACTTAAAAGGTTATAATTCAGATTACTAAAATACTAAGGGGAAACCACATTTCTCCTTGGAAGCTAGGATTTTGAAGCTCCTTCTAACATACTTTATGCATGTGGCTAGGAGGGACCAGTCTTTGAAGAAGATGATCATGCTCAGAAGGGTGAAGGGACAGTACAGGAGAGGAAGACCGCAGATGAGATGTATTGATACAGTAACTAGGCAAATGGGGGTAAAGAGTCAGTGAGATTGGATCAGGACAGGATAGGCTTCAGAACTGTTGTCCATAGGGTCGCTCTGAGTCACAGGCAACTCAGCAGTACATAACAACAATAAAATACAGTCAAGACAGCTCCCAAAGTGTGCTCAGACACCTCAGACTCGTGGCTCTAAATGTTCCCAAGTTCTCAGTTATACCACTATTGACTTCTCCTTTAATTGTACAGCAAAGTTCTCAGTCTTGCCAGATTGATTTCTTACCTCTCCAAAGTCCCATCTCATATCCAGTTCTCTGGTTCTGCCATAGGTTCTGATGCCACCCTGAAGCATGTCCACTGGATCAAGGGAGGTCATGTCTTTTCTCTGGCTAGGTGAAAAATTCCATCTTTTCTGGTGCAGGAAGAATTCCTTCTGTTGGGGAAAATAATTTCTTATTCTGTGTAACTAGAGATGTTTAATTTATTGATGAGCCTAACCAGTCCTCTTGAGACCAGTCAATCCCCTTGTGTAATGGTAGATATCAGTCCCTTTGTGGATAGGCCAATGCGCTTCACTTGTACTTTCTAGCCACTCCACCTAGTCAGTCATCTACACTAGACAAGCCATGTTGAGAGAAACTCCACCAGCCACCTTCTGGCTTTTCTAGTCAATAACAACCACATGTGAAATATTCACTTTTTCTTGCAGTCTGCAATGACAGTCACAGAAGAATTTCCTCAAACAACACATGAGCAAGAGCCTGTGGTGATAAAGGAAGAAGTTCAAGCTGCTCTGAAAGAATTGGCAAAAAACAAGACCCCAGGAATTGATGGCATGCCCATTGACATATTTCAACAAACAGACGCTGCCCTGGATGTGCTCATCAAGTTGTGCCAAGAAACCTAGAGAACAACTGCCTGGCCGACTGACTGGAAGAGATCTGTATTTGTTCCCATTCCAAAGAAAGGTGATCCTACAAAGTATCAGTGATATCACATACAAGCGAGATTCTGCTGAAGATTATCCAAAATAACTAGAACAGCACATCAGCAGAGAACTACTAGAAGTGCAGGCTGGGTTTAGAAGAGGCTGTGGTACTAGGGTATAGCTAATGCCAGATGTATCTTGGCTGAAAGTAGGGAGTACCAGAGAAATACCTATCAGTGTTTCATTGCCTATGCAAAGGCATTTGATTGTGTGGATCAGAACAATGAGAAGAATGGGAATCCCAGAACACTTGATTGTGCTTATGCAAAACCTACACTTGGACCAGGAGACAGTTGTCGGAACAGAGCAAGGGAACACGGCATGGCTCAAAATTGGGAAGGGTGTGCATCAAGAATGTGTCCTATCTCCATATCTTTTCAATCTATATGTGGAACAGATTATCTAGAAGGCTGGGCTCTATGAGGAAAAATGTGGCTCAGCATGGGAGGTAGACTCATGAACAGTCTGCGTCAAGAACCCTGCTTGCTGAAATTGAGGAGGAAGCACTTGCTGCAGAAGGTCAAGGACTGCAGCCTTCAATATGCATTGAAGCTGAACATCAAGAAAACAAAGAGTCTTTAAAAAAAAAAAAAAAGAAAGAAAACAGATTCTCATCATTGGGCATTTTGATAGCATCATGATAGATGGTGAAGAGATTAAAATCGTTAAAAGTTTCTCTTTTCTTGGCCCTACAATTAATAGTCTTGGTACCAACAGCCAAAATATTAAAAGATGAATTGGATTGGGAAAGTCTGCTGTCAAAGACCTCTCCAAAGTACTGAAGAGCAACAGTGTCAGTCTGGAGACTAAGATGTACCTGATAGAGGCCATGGTCTTTGCAATTCCTTGCTATGCATCAGAAAATGGAAAAATAACTAGGGATGATAGAGGGAGAATTGATGCCTTTGAGCTATGGTGCTGGAGAAGAGTATTGAATGTACCATGGACTGTTAGGAGAACAAACAAGTTCTTCTTGAAGAAGGATAAACCAGGCTGCTCCTTGGAGGCCAGGATTCTTAAGCTTTGTCTGACATACTTTGGACATGTTGCAAGATGGGATCAGCCCTCGGAGAGGGACGTCATTCTTGGGAGGGTGGAGGGACAGCGCAGGAGAGGAAGACCTTTGATGAGGTAGATTGATTATATTCTTTCAGGATTTATAATATCTAGTAATCATTTGTATCATACATCTTAACATTACATCAACAGAAACCTTAATTAAAAGGGCCGAACTCATTCAGCATTTCTTAAGCTCAAGGAACTGAAGAGCAAATTCAAACCTCGAGTTGCTA
>NW_006399758.1:468575-471343 GCF_000299155.1 Elephantulus edwardii | reverse complement strand
ATGAGGTGGATTGATTCGGTGACTGGGATACTGGGGGTGGGTGTGTCGGGGTCAATGAGATTGGCACAGGATAGAGCACGGTTTAGGGCTGTTGTACATAGGGTCGCTATGAGTCGCAAACGACGGCACATAAGAACAACAACATCTTAAAACTACTGTTTGAACAAAAAATAATATTCATAAAATTATTCTCTACCTCAGACCGTTTTACCTACACATGGGCTGCCTCACACCAAATGCTGCTTTTAAGTAACGTCAAAAGGAGTAATTTTCCATTGTTGAATGTACCATAATTGAACTAACTCAGTCTCATAAAAACAAATACAGTATAAGACCTTTATTGTAGAACAAGTATGAGGATCAGTGAGAGGACAGGAGAGCAGATGGGTGGAGATGGTCTGAGGGAACAGGTGGTAATCATAGGGTCACACAGTTTTATGGGTGGAGAGAGGGGTGGGTAAAGGAAAGGGAAAAGATCCAGTGTGAAAAGCAATATATACAAACTTTATAAGTAAACCAATACAAAATAAAAACAATTTTTTTTTAAAAAAAAAAGGCAGTCATTTTAACTACACTACCCAAACTCCTCTTAAAAAATCTCACATTTCCATGAGTATGGAACCATGACATTGAATCCCACAGGTTCCTATACCACATGTTAAAAAAGCAAGGGCCACATGGGGACTGCCATATCTGACCTTTACCAACTTAACAGGAAGAAACTATGCTCTCCCACAGTATCAGTAACACAAAACCAATTCTCATGAGGTCAGACATGTCCCTCATGCTCCCATACCTCTTTATAATCATCCCCAAACCAATCTTACTGCTTGACTGGGTCCAAAATCACAAACTACACAGATACATATCGGGGGATTTAAAAGGCTGTAATTCAGATTAGTAACAAAATACAGCCAAGACAGCTCACAAAATGTGTGCAGCTCAGACTCAAGCCTCATGGCTCCAATTTTCCAACAGTCCTGCCAACATTGCCTACCCCCACCCCAAAGTCCTATTCACATCCAGTTCTCCAGTTCAGCCATCATTGCTGCTGCCCTCCAGAATGGGTTGGAGGAGATCTCTCTTCTCTGGCTAGGCAAAGAATCTCTTTATGACATGGGGAGAATTCCTTCAGATGGCACAGTTCCCTCTGTTCCACTTTTTTAGGAAACACCATCTGCCTTCCAGAGTGGTTGTATCATTTTACACTACCACTCACAGTATATGAGACTTCCTATCTCTCCACATTCTTTCCAATATTTATTGCTTACTGTCCTGTTAAACTTTGTCACTGCTATTGGGGTAACATATCTTATAGTGGTTTTGATTTTATTCTTTCTTATTGCCAATGACTTTGAGCATTTCTTCATGATTGCTTCATATTAGCCATCTAAATGTCTATCTCTGAGGAAATTTTTACCATGTCTTTTGGCCCGTTTTGTAATTGGATCATCGGGGTTTTTTATTGTGGAGGCCCTGCAATATTCTGTAAACTTTTGTTATGAGACCTTTGTTTAAGATGATACTGCCAAATCTTTTTTCCCTGTTGGTAGGTTTTCTTCTCACCCTGGTGGAAAAAAGTTTTGATGTGCACAGGGATTTAATCTTCAGAAGATCTCATTCATTGATTTTATCTTCTCTTGGTTGTATATTTCTAGCTGTATTTGTCAGCCTCTTTATACCATAGGCGAGGCTTTCTAAGCGTGGTCCCACTTTGTCTCTTTGATCTTAATGGTTTGGGGCTTTACTCCCTAGATCCATTCCACCTTGGCTTGATTTTTGTGTATGATGACAGGTATGGATCCTGCTTCAGCTTTCTGCAGATAGGAGTTGGCCATAGGTAACTGGGATAATTTCTGGGTTTTGTATTATGTTCCATTGGTCTATGTGCCTGTCATTGTACCACTACCACACTGTTTTGGTTATTACAGCTGTATAGTAAATTTTGAGATCAGGGAGTATTATGCCTGCTACTGTATTCTTCATAGGGTTTGCAGAAGCCTGCTACTTCAGAAGTGGATGGCCAGTCCTTCTTCCTAGTCTGTCTTAATGTGAATGTTCAGATTTAGAGAAGTATCAGACAGACCATCAAGTTAAAGGTATATCCCTTATTGTGGGATTAACTTTAGTGTCATTGTTGTCCCTGCCTTTCTCACACGCGTCTTTACCCAGTTATTTCCCTGCTCCACCATCCACCAGGATACCCATCCACTTCTGCCCCCTCCCTTCACATCTATCTCCCTTTGACCAGCTCTCCATCTAATAACTTATATAGTTATTAGAATCTTCCTTGGCTTCTGTGATTCCAAACACATCAGCTGATGGTAGTTACTTATGTTGGCATCAATGTCTCTGAAGTTTAGTCGTAATGTTTCCTGAGCAAAGGTGATGTATCCTGTAGAACTGGTGTGTAGATAGGCTTTTCTTGGCCCGAGTGCCTGTGGCCCGATGGCCGGAATGAATGTCGCGCGGTTTTTTGGCATCTTCGATTACCTGGGAAGATGGGCGGGGACTGTGATGGGCCTTTAAGCCGCCCAGCTTTCAGCTGGTCAGACTCCTGTACCCCCTCTCTGAGCGGCCTGCCAAATGAATGTCTTGCAGTTTTTGCGTCTTCGATTAGCTGGGAAGATGGGCAGGGACTGTGACTGGCCTCTAAGCTTCCCAGCTTTCAGCTAGTCTACTTCTGAAACAGCAGGCCTCTGAAAACCCTGTGTACAACAGAACACATTTAGATAACAGAAAAGGCAAAGGAGGTTGAGTTTTCAAGT
>NW_006399758.1:455978-462235 GCF_000299155.1 Elephantulus edwardii | reverse complement strand
TTTAGGATTTTTGCATCAATATTCATGAGAGATATTGGCCTATAGTTTTCTATTTTGGTGGTGTCTTTTCCTGGCTTTGGTATCAAAGATATGTTTTCGACCAGCCTGTTTTGTAGTTTTCTTTGCAGTGGTCTTTTGTGTCTCTAGTTAGATTTATTCCTAAGAATCTCAATTTGTCATTGACTTTTGTAAATAGTATTGCTTTCTTATTTTCTTCCCTGTGTTTTATTTGTTACTGTAGAGGAATTCCATTGATTTTTGTATATGGATCTTGTATCCTGCCACTGTTCTAAGTTGGTCTAATACCTCTAACAGTTTTTTGTTGTTCTTGTTCAACCTTTGGGGTTTTCTGTATGCACTATCATAGTACTTGCATGTAGTGACAGTTTCACTATTTCTTTGCCAATCTGGATGCCTATTATTTTCTTCTCTTACAATGTTGCCCTAGCAAGTACTTCCAATACAATATTGAATATAAGTTGTAACATCCTTTTCTGGTCACAGTTGACAAAGAGAATGCTTTTAATCTTTCTCCATTGAGAATGATATGGGCTCTTGCTTTGGTGTATATACTTGTCACATGTTGAGATAATCCCTTCTATTCTTATTTTGTTGAGTGATTTAATTAGAAAGAGGTGTTGGGTTTCGTCAAAAGCCTTTTCTTCATCAATTGGTTGCATCAGTTGATCATGTGGTTCTTGTTATTTGTTTTGTTTAATGTGATGATTTATGTTGTTTGCTTTTTTTTTTTTACTTCATTATTGCTTCATTGGACTGAGAAACCCAAAAGGCAGAGACAAGACAATGCTCAACGATGAAAGCGAATACCCAGAACAGCAGTGTCCCTGAGTGGCCTTGTGTGATCAAAGCCAAGCTTTCTTGGTGTTGTCAATGCCGTTGGCCCCCATGCAGATGTCAGGCTCCCCACACAAAGAGGAGAATATGAAGTGGCTAATGGGAGGGCACAAACAGCTCTTAAGCTCTGGCAGTTCTTGCTTCAGGTGTTTCAGCTGCTCCATTTGGAATATATTTGGCTGTTCTGGCATCCAGTCATATATCCTATCGTAAATTAGACCATTAACTCCAAATTCCTTCAATTTTCTTCTGTTTTCAGGATCATTGGTGTCATCTGTTTTTCTTATATTGAACCATCCTTGCATACCTGTTATGAATCCCACTTGGTCATGATGAATTATATTTTTGAAATGCTGTTAGATTTTTTCTATTTTTTAATTAATTTTTAATGAACGTTTACAAAGACTTTGGGTTTCCATTCATTCATTGTTGCACTTTTCTCCCTGTTCAGCCTCCCCCCTAGTTCACCCTTCTCTTTGAAAAGTAAAATTCTCTCATTGTTATACAATCCATGTTGGATTTTATTGGCCAGTATTTTGTTAGGATTTTGCATCTATATTCATAAGAGGTATTGGTCTGTAGTTGGGTTTGTTTTGTATTGTTCTGTTTGTTTGTTTTAGTAATATCTCTGGTGTTGGTATTAGGGTTATGCTTGCTTCGCGCATAATAACAAAGAGAATGGCTGTTGGAGGGTTCCTTCTTTTTCTGAAGGAAATTATTTTTTGAAATAATTTAAGTAGAACTGGTTGTAGGTCTTCTCTGAATGTTTGGTAGAATTCAGCCATGAAACCATCTGATCCAGGACTTTTTTGAGGGGATGTTTTTCTGTGACCTGCTCCATTTCTTCTTTTGTGATGAATCTGTTCAAGTGTTCTACATGTGTCTGGGTCAATCTTGGTAGAGCATAAGTTTTAAGGAATTTGTTCGTTTCCTCTAGGTTTTCAAATTTATTTGAGTATAGCTTTTCTTAATATTCTGGTAGTAGTGATTTAATTTCCTCTGGTTCTGTTGTGATATCACCTCTATAATTTCTTATTGGGTTATTTGTGTCTTTTCTTTTTTTCTTTTTATAAATTTGATTTCATTTTCTTTCACTTTAATTTCAACTTGCATATGAGTAGTTAAGTGTAGTTGATAAGTGATTGTTCCACAATCAGTACCTGGACTAGTTTTCACAGCTAATATTGAGCTTCTTCAACAGTTCTTTTCCACAGATATATTTGATCTGATTTCTGTGTGACCATCAGGTAAAGTTCAGGTATATAGTTACTGTTTATGTTACTTTTAAAAGATATTTGTAATGAATCAATCATTGTTTGTACAAAATTCTATCATTCTAGCTTTACTGTCTACTCATTACTTTCACCAAGCCCATGCTTTCCAACTACTGATCCTTCTTCCCTATTCCTAACTTTTGCATTCCAGTCACTCATTATTATTAATTCATGTTGGTTGCATGTTTGACCAATTTCTAACTGCAGATGTTGGTGGTGGTTCTTGTGGTGTGTTTCCCCCCCCCTTTTATTGGGAAAAACATATTGGGGGTACAAGGAGGTGAGGGTTGGGGGCAGAAGGGTGAGGATGGGCCAGGATGCAGTTGCAGTTGGTGGGGGGAGCAGGTGAAGGAAATTATGAGGGTCCAGTGGGGACCAGATGCTACAGAGGAATGACAAGCATTTTCCAATGGTAATTAAACCAACTGTCTTATTGATTTGGGAATTGGATGCTGACTCTCTGGCTTCTTCATGCTGAACAGGGGCGGAGATGTAAAAGGGGGGAAGGGAGGACGCTTGATCTCCTTACTGGTGGTCTTGGGTTAAAGCTGTTTGCCTTCTTGCTCTGTTAGAAGATATTTTCCTGTCATTTGCTCCCCTCTGGACTGCAAAGTATTTTCCCAGATGGGTCCAGTGGGGATGGCGTGTTGAACCCAGAGGCTCCATCCTCCTTTGCATCCTTAGCTGTCAGTTGCATTTCCTTTTTGTCACTGGCACTGGGTTCAGGGTCAATTCTGGAGTAAAACTCAGTGTTAAGGTTACCTATAGGAAAGGGAGCAAACCTAGAGAGAACAAACTTGTGAGTTACAAGTAGAAGGGCTTTGAGGGTGTTGCTTTCAGGTTTACTGGGGGCGAGGGTGGCAGAAGGTGGTCTAGGTAATATTCTCTGGATACGCTAGGCATTTTTTTCCCCTTCCCCAGCCAGGGGTCAGATGGCACAATCTGGGGACTGAGGAGCTCACCCTGAGGGCTACGACGGCTCGCCCCCACCCGGGGGCCGAGGGCAGCCCGCCCCGGGCAGAGGGCCACGACGGCTTGCCGCGAGCAGGGCAACACCCCCCAGGAGCTGGCTGGTATACTCCCCCTCCAATTGCCCCTACCCCAGTCTGGTCCCCTCGCCTTACTGAGGTCTCTGTGGTCAGGGATAGTGTCTCCAATTCCAGCACTGCCACTTTTACACCCCCCCATAAGTGATCATACTATATTTTGATGTAGGTGTCACTGCCCTCCCCCTTTATATATGATAAAGGGAACCCGAGAATTGTGAACAGACTCCCCCCAGGTCTAACCATCTTTTGGGAGAAACATTCAACAGAACAGAATATGTGGTGCATTTAGGATGTCGGTCCTCTTGTGCATGCTGCCACTGTTAAGGTCATCAGACTCACAGTGACTTTCAGCAGTCCATTGTATAGGTAATCGTCTTCTTTGGCCTGTCCAAGGAAACCCAAACCTGCAGGTGGCGGGCATGCATCCCATCCCCCACCTCCTACGCAGGCTGCCAGCGGGTTGCGCGACCACCCCCCCAGCGCGGGTGGCCGGCAGGGGGCATGCGGCCCCCCTCAGTGCAGGCGGCCATTGGGGGCGCGACTCCCCACCCCACCACACAGACGCTTGGTGGGTGCATGGCCCCTCTTGTGCGGGCGGCCGGTGGGTGCCCGCTTCCCCCACAGCTGCCATCTTGGCTCCAAGAATTCTCTCCATAACAAATCCACCTTGTAGTAGTGTGGTGGCTTCGCTGTACTAGTCTTGAGGAGGACCGGTGCCCAGCATCCATCCTAGGTGAGGGAATCCATTGGTTCCGGCTGTGGAGGCCTCATGGAGCTGCAGTGGCTGTTTGGCATGGCACGGGCTCTGCGGTGGGGGGGGGGGCACGGGTTTGGGAGCCACGAGACTCACCCATTCCTCCTTGGGAATCCTTGAATTCCTGTTATTGAGCCTCGATCTTCACTGAGGGCCAGTCATCAACTGTTTAAGTGTTCAGTTATCAATAAGCTGAAGTCTGTGGAAGGCCATAATGTCCCTGCTTTAAGTGGTTCGCTGCTCCCACAGCTCACCACACTGTCTCTGCCTCTGCCGCCATCTTGGATCTCCTATGGTGTGTTTTTAAGTCAGAAGCTACCTACAGCTGTACCTGTGGCAGATATTTTAGAGGCAATTTATCACAGGGAGGACATTGCCCATCCTTCTCCCACAGAGCAACTGGTGGACCCCTGTATGGTTCTGGTTATTGGTACATATATTTGAATGACAGTGGTATTAACAAGAGTTCCTTGTATATGTATCAACATTATCCTGTCACTCACAACATTGTATTTCAATAGGGATCTATAAATGACCTTTTAAACTATGATTGTTACTCCATTTTTCCTCACTTTTTCACTTGCACCATAGTAGATCATCTAATTTTCTGACTCAGAATGTCCTATGTTGATCTGTTTTTCACCAATGCCTAGTATGTCAATATTCATGCATTCCATTTCTTTCTTAGTAATATCCAGTGTTCTTAGATTTCCATTCTTCTCAGTGTGAGCCAGAATTTAGAATAATCCACCCAGTAAAATTCCTTTGCATAGTCAACAAAACACAAATAGACATTCTTCCTTTATTCTGTTTTCAGCCAAAATGCATCTGATATCATGAATGATAATTGATGGTGTCATGGCCTATTGTAAAATCAGCTTTTACTTTTGGTAGTTCCCTGTCAATGTATGGTTCTAGCCCTTTTTTAATGATCTTCAACAATATTTTGTTTGCAAGAGATATTAATGATACTGTTTGATAATTTCCACATTCTATCAGATCACCTTTCTAGGGAATGGGGACAAATAGGGATTTCCTCCAGTCAGGCGACTAGGTCCTCCAAATTTCTTGGCATGAAATCGTTAGCACATGCAAGACTGCATCTGTTAGTGCAAACATGTCAGTTGGTATTCTATCATTTCTGGGGCCTTATTTTTTTGCCAGTCCCTTCAGTGCTGCTTGAAATGGGTTATATTTTTTTTTCTCTATACCTGTTCAGTCTATATGCTGAGCAAATAATTTGAGAGACTGAACTGTGCAAAGAATAATGTAGTGTCAGTCTTGGAAGAAGATTCATCAATAACTTGTGTTATGCAATTGTCACAACATTGCTTACAGAAAGTGAAGAAGACTTGAAGTACTTAATGCAAAATTTCAGAGACGCTAGCTTGCATTATGTCCCAACATCAAGAAAACAAATTTTCACCATTGGACAAATAGGAAACTTAATGATGTTGTTATGTGCTATTGAGTTGCCTGTGACCTATAGCAACCTTATGTACAACCGTCCTAAACTCTACTCTATCCTGTGTCAATCTTACTGTCTCTGACACACCTACTCCCATTATCCCAGTCACCGAATCAATCCCTTTCATCAGGTCTTTCTCTCTTGTGCTGTCCCTCCACCACCGCAAGCATGACATCCCTCTTCAAGGACTGGTCCCTCCTTGCAACATGTCTAAAGTATGTCAGACCAAACTTCAGAATCCTTTCCTCCATGGAGCAGCCTGGTTTAACCCTCTCCAGGATGAACCTATTTGTTCTCCTAGCATTCCATGGTATATTCAGTACTCTGCTCTAGCACCACAGCTCAAAGGTACCAATTTTCCTTCTGTCATCCCTCGTCATTGTCCAGCTTTCTGATGATGCATAATTACAAAGATGATGGCCTGGATCAGGCATACCTTAGTCCCTAGACTAAGCTCTTCAGTTGCTCTTTAGTACTTTAGTGAGATCTTTGACAGCAGACTTGCCCAGTGCAGTTTGTCTTATAGTGTCCTAGTTGCCGGTGCCCAAGAAAAGGTTGAAGATGTTAATGATTTCCCTTTCTTGGATCCACAGTCAGTACCTATAGTAGCAACAAGTTAAGAAATAAAAAGACATGTTGCATTAAGGAAATCTGCCCCAGGAGCTCTCGAAAGTACAAAAGAACAAGAATATCTTTTCACCCCAGTCAAAATAGCAAAATTTAACAGAACAGCAAGCAACAAATGCTGGCGAGGTTCTGGAGAAACTGGAACCCTGATTCACTGTTGGTGGGAGTGTAAAATGGTGTAACCCCTGTGGAAAGCAGTATGGCGCTTTCTCAAAAAGTTGCAAATAGAG
>NW_006399758.1:437818-445373 GCF_000299155.1 Elephantulus edwardii | reverse complement strand
TCTTCTTTGGCTCTGGTTGTTGGTGCATATATCTGAATGATAGTGGTATTCACTGGGCTTCTTTGTAAGCGTATGGATATAATCCTGTCACTCACGGTGGTGAGAGCGAGACCCTGTTGGTCAGACCCTGGTGATAATGGAAAAGAGCCTGTGGCATTAGTATGGAGAGACTCTGTCAAGGTGTCACCTTAGCCTTCTTGCATTTTTGCTAGCCATAGTTAAAGGTTTTATTTGCCAGATGGTTGAAGAAGAAGCTTTGAGGCAAACATTGCTGTATAGTTGAGGAAACAAGAAACTTTTTGAATTTTCTACTGCTAGGCTAAATGTCAAGAAAACAAAGATTCTCACCACTGGGCTGATTGGCAGCACCATAATGGATGGTGAAGTGATTGAGATTATTCACAGTTTTGGTTTGCTTGGCTCCACAGTCAACACTCTTGGCACCAGAAGCCAGGAAATTAAAAGACATATTGCAATGGGAAAGTCTGTGTTTAGAGACCTCTCTAAAGTACTGAAGTGCAGTGATGTCAGTTTGGACACTAACGTGCACCTGATACATACCATGCTCTTTGCCCTCACTTGTTACACATCAGAGAGCTGGACAGTGACTAGGGATGATAGAAGGAGAATTGATGCCTTTTGATCTGTGGTGTTAGAGAAGAGTATTGAATAGACCATGGACTGCTAAGAAAATGAACAGGTTTGTCTTTGAAGAGGGTGAAGCCAGGCTGCTCCTTGGAGGCAAGGATTCTGAAACTTCATCTGACATATTTTGGACATGTTGCAAGGAGGAACCTGTCCTTGGAGTGTGACTTCATGATTAGGAGGGTGGAGAGACAGCAGAGGAGAGGAAGACTCTCTATGAGATGGATTGATTCAGTGACTGGGGTAATGGGGGTAGGTGTGTCAGAGATAGTGAGATTGGCACAGGATAGGACAGAGTTTAGGGCTGTTGTACATAGGGTTACTATGAGTCGCAGGCGACTCGATGGCACATAACAGCAACAATGGAAACTAGGTTTTTTACTAAGAAATTGTGTTTTGCTGTTAGCCGGGCTTGAAACTGCTGGACTAAACCTGGATTTGTATTGTGAGATAATCTTTGCCTCTCCCACTCCCTAACATGTCTTTGTATAAAGTCCACTCTTGGTACCACAACTGTGAGTAAAGTCTGCGAGTCAACAACAAATATTGAGCCCAGTGCTTGGTAGAAATAGGTGTAGGAGCATGGATGGGTGGAATGTAGCACCTATCTATTTGCTGGTATGGATTTTATCGAGGGGACAGTTTCTCTTTAAGAAGCAAGTAGAAGTCAGACTCGGCCATTCCCACATTATATCCACTCCTTGCTCACCATGTAACCTGAACCTGACACCAATTTCACATTTAGATTTGGTGGCATCTCCAAATGAGTCAGTAATAAAGTTTAGGTAATTAGTGAAGTTCATAGAGTATATAGAAAATTTCTTATTCTCCATCTGCACCTCTTTACCCACTGAGTTTTCACTTCATTGAGGTAATTAACACTGATGATTTAGAGTTTAATCTTCCATACCTTTCTTATGGATTATAAACTTATGTGTAGATTTATATGAGCAATGATTAATTGCTTTTTTCCATTTAGTATTATGAAAATATCCTGTTTATAATGCCTCATGTTTCCTACCTCACTGTAGTACTGCAACATACATCCTTGTATATATCTCTGTTGTTTATTAATTATTTTTATTAGAAACCTTTTACTGTGAAACATACAAATATGTGAAATAATGCATAATTGTGTGCTTAGTGAATGGTTATAAAGCACATACAGGAGTTACTACTAAATTCAAGAAATTTATCTTTATAGCACCCAGAAACCACCTGTACCCTATCTTTCCCTTCCTGTGATTCATTCTTGTCTTGGAGAGCATCACAGTCTGAGATCTCTTCTTTGTGTTTCTCTATAGTTTTTATCAATTTATAGGCATCTTTTAAAAACATAATTTTTGTTTGTGTTTAACTTTATAGAAATAGCATCATACTGGTATTGTCTTTATGTTTACTCCTTTCATTAATTAAAATAATGTTATAATGTGTATTAGAAGAGCTACCATTCATCAGACGCCTGTGTGGGAGCCCACCCATGTGTGTGGAGGGTTTTATGTTTAGGGTAAAAGGTATGTGTGGAGTGGAGGATATGTGGCATCAATGTGTGAATAACAGTATGGTGTGATTGAGTTTGTGGTG
Source organism: Elephantulus edwardii (assembly GCF_000299155.1). Taxonomy (NCBI): domain Eukaryota; kingdom Metazoa; phylum Chordata; class Mammalia; order Macroscelidea; family Macroscelididae; genus Elephantulus; species Elephantulus edwardii. The sequence goes on along the minus strand of NW_006399758.1, from coordinate 443,144 downwards.
AGTGTGACTGTGAGTAAAAGCGTTTATGTGGATGCACCTGTGCCATATACATGCTGGTACTTAGAAGATTTATGCATTTTCTGAAGGTAACTCATGCTCTTTAATTTTCATTCCATTTCGTACGTTTTCTAGGACCTGTTATTATGCATGCAGACACTCTAGGCATTTCTCGCTGTACGTCTGGCATGAGATTCCCTACTGTGACTTCTTCCCATCTATGAAATCTGCTCTCAAGTAACACAAGATTAACTCGGGGAATCACTTGAATGGGTCTATATAATAAGAGCTCCTGGCAGTGTGGGAGCTCGGGTAGTGCAGTAGTCCCTAGTGAGTTGCACTGCTAACCCAGGTTATTTGTTTCCAGCAGTTCAAACCTAATGGTGGCACCTCTAGAGAGAGATGGGAGTCTCATCCCATTACAATTTACAGCCCTGGAAATCTGGTGGATCGTCACCTTGAGTCAGAATTGAGTGTCCAGTAGTGAATGAGTTGAGACTAGCACTGTATTACATGTAATCTTCAAAGTAACTTCTCCAAGCAGGCACAAGCTTATAGAGTTTGCATATGATAAACTTAAAACACAACAAGAATAGATGTCTCTTACCCAATACTGTACAACTTGTATTGGGGGAAATCTACATTAAACCCACTTTTGAGTGGCTCCAGAAAAAAATTCATTATGGAAGCTCACAGCAGTCTACCTTGTCAGTACTGGTGGTGGTGCTAGTGGAGAAAGTCCTACTGAGTACACAACTGTGAAGAAGCTGCCCCCTATTTGCTACTCTGAGTTATTAGTGGTGGAGGAATGAGAGCCTCCTTGGCTTAGGCAGATGACTTTGCTAACACTTAGACTGAGAAATGGCATTTGCAGAATAGGGAGCTCATGTTTGTTTACCTCCAAGATAGTAAAAAAATTCCTAATAGTTCTCATATTTCCATTCTCAGAGTTTTTCCCTTAAAGAGGTTCCAGGTCGTGATTCAAGTTGATTTATTAATTTAGACCCAGTACTGGTAAGGGTGTTTTTTGCTTTTCTCGTCAATATTTGGCCTATGTCAATATAAATCACTTTAATGGGATTGATAAGTTGGTCTTTGAAGGAATATATATGAAGATAAGCTATTTGATATGTGAATTCATGTTAGTAGAATGAATTGCTAAAAAGGCAAAAATATTAAGTATAGAGAAGCATTGCAGTAATGTTTCATAAAAACCATATGTATCTATCCAGAAATGTGTGCTGACAGATTCTGAGTGGGAATGTGGGTGTTTCTGCCTCCACAATTGTTAGTAAGTAGATCATGGGACACTTTGAAATAACAAGTACCATCTGTGGCATGAGAAAAGACCAAGAACTTTTTGCACAAATTTCAGAAGACAACATGTTTCAGGAGTTCTTTATAGCCTATGCAGTTGATATTCTTTCTCTCCCTCTGTGTGTGTGTGTTTGTTTCCATGAAAGAAAGGACAGAAATTAAAAAAGAACCTGATTGTTCCAGAGTGTATGAGTTAAAACGTTTATTTCTCAAGAGGCAAAAGATGTGGTGAAGGACATTTTTCAGTATGACTAACAGTTTTTGGTATTGGGTGCATACACACTAACTACAACTCATAGTGACCCTATGAACAACAAATCTGAATTTTCCCCTATCCTTTGCTGTCTGTTCACCTCATTTTACAGTCACTGTGTCAGTCCATCTTGTTGAGAGTCTCTTCTTTTTCTAATTCTCCACCTTTCTCAGCATAATGTCTTTATCCATGACTAAAATATGTAAGATGAAGTTTCATCATTATCCTTGCCACTAATTAGTGTTCTAGTTGCACTTCTTCTAAGATGTAATTGTTCTTTTGGCAAAAAAAAAGGTCTTTTAATAGTATAAATATTAATATTAAATCTGATATTCAGCTTCCCACATTTTCCTCCCTCTTGTTTAAATCATAATTTTGTGATCATTAAGGTGAGCGTGATTTCTTCAGGATTCATTCTTGCTTGTTTTTGTTCTCTTTGTGACATCCATTCCACAACTCCATCCTCGTGTGGCCTCTTTCAACTCATCTCTGGGTTCCATTCTTTTGTCATCTTTATTCATTGTTCAACTTTCAGATACATAGAAAGCAACTGAAAAGACCAACTTGGACAAATATGAGATATCATCTCACCCCACTAAGAATAGCAAAACTTAACAGAACAGCAAAGAACAAATGTTGGTGAGGTTGCAGAGAAACTGGAACCCTCATTCACTGTTGGTGGCAGTATAAAATGGTACAACAACTATGGAAGGCAGTGTGAAGCTTTCTCAAAAAGTTCCAAATAGAAATACCATTTGATCCAGCAGTTCCACTACTGGGAATATACCCTAAAGAAACCATAATTGCCACCCAAACAGATACATGCACAACCATGTTTATTTAGTTGCTTTGTTCACAATAGCAAAGGGTTGAAAACAACCCAAGTGCCCATCAACAAACGAATGGATAGAGAAACTGTGGTATATTCACACAATGGAATACTATGCTTCATTGAAAAACAAAGAACTCATGAATTATTATACAAAATTGGTGACCCTGTAGGACATTATGCTGAGTGAAATATCTCAGTTACAAAAAGACAAGTACGGTATAATGCCACTGTTATAAAATGGGACTTATATGGGGGCTGGGGGAATGCTAAGAAAAGACGGGGTAAATAATCTACACGGCACTGAAACAGATGAGAGAGATAAATGTATAAAAGCAATATATAATCAGGTATTATTGGCATGACAAGAGTCCAGAATAAGAGTTGCATAGTAGAGTGGTCTAGGGTGGGGGTGGGGGATTGTATAACAATGAAAGATCTTTTTTCCCAAAGAAAAAAAAACGATCTGGCAGGGAGGGGGGCCAGGGAGGAAAATGTGCAACAATGAATGATCGGAAATTCAAGTTCTTTATAAACTTTAATTAAAATCTCAACTAAAAAAAATGTAAGTTACTACATGACTTGCGAGAGACTGGAGGGCATTATGCTTAGTGAACTTACTCAGTCTCATAAGGTTAAATTCTGCATAGGACCATTTTGTAAAAACAGAAGGATAACTAGTAAATCATATATGGGGATCTAAGGGTGAAGGGGTGGAAACAGTGAAGTGAGGGTGGGCAGGGGGATGTCATAGGGTCACACAATTTTGTGGGTGGAGGGATAAGGGGGGGTAAAGGAAATGGGAATAATTCAGTGGGGATCTGGAAAGACAGGGTAAAAATGGACATGGTTTAATGGTGATTGATTTTATAAAACATAATGAATTGAGAATGATTGTATGAAACATAATACATACAAACACTGTATGCAAACCAATGTAAAATAAAATATTTTAAAAGAGAGAAAAAAAAAGACCAACTTGGATTGAACACATTTAGTCTTTAAACTGACGTCGTTGCTCCTTAGCACTTTGAAGAGTCCTTTGACAGCAGATTCTCCCAATGAAAAATGTCTTTTGATTTCTTGACTGCTAGTGCTACAGATTTTTGTGGCTCCATGTAAAATGAAGTAGTTGAAAACTTCAGTCTTTTCTCCATCTACCATGATGTTGCCTGTGGGTTCCATAGTAAGGATTTTTGTTTTCTTGATAGTGAGATATAATCCATATTGAAGGCTGTATACTTTGATCTTCTGCAGCAAATGTTTCATACCCTCTTCGCTTACTGCAAACAAGATTGTGTTGTCTGCACGACAAAGATTATTGATGAGTCTTCCTCCAATCCTGATGCCATATTCTTCATAAAGTCCAGGTCCTTGAATGATTTGCTCAGTATACAGGTTGAATAGGTATGGAGAAAGGAGAAAACCCTAATACATACATTTCCTGATTTTAAATCATCCAGCACCCATTTGTTCTTTTTATTAGTAATCCCAAAAAACTTAATTGGAAAACATAGTCATTGAACAGGAAGCTTTTCTATAAAAAACACAAGGGAACATGACTAGCAGACTCTGTAAAATGTGAAACATTCTAGGTTTACAATTTTTATGCATAATTATATAAATATAAAATAATAATATTAAAGCTTATTTTTATATGTGTATTGATTTCCTTTATAAGGTTCTCCAACTAGCAAAAATATTTTCCTGTTGTTTACTGAGCTAACTTTGAAAATGTTTAGCAGATTCACACATTTATAAGGCACTTGAATGATATTCAAGGAACTATGGTGATCTGGTAGCCTAGTGGTATGGAATTGTGCTGCCAACCCAAAGGTATGTGATTCTGATTACCAGCTGCTTTACATGAGAAAGCTGCTCTTCTCCCTTGCAATTTACTGATTCTGAAAACCATGAGAGAAGGAATAGAGGGGAGTTTCCTCACCATATTTTTTTAACAATTTAATTTTTTTTATTTTAATAATTTTCATGAACATTTACAGAGATTTTTATTTCCATTCATTCATTGCTGCACTTCTCTCCCCGCCCAGCCCTCCCCCCCTCCTCACCATATTAAAAGCATATCAGTTAAACCAATAGCTAACCTCATCCTTAATGAAAAGCAATTAAAGGCATTCCCCTTGTGAACAGAGACCAGGCAAGAATGTCACTATCACCTTTCCTATTCAAATTGTATTGGAAATTCTATCTAGAAAAATAAGGCAAGAGAAGGAAATAAGAGGTATCCAAAATGGCAAAAAAGAGATAAAATTATCTCAGTATGCAGATAACAGGATAGTGTATATAGAAAACTCCAAAGACTCAGCAAGAGAACTGTTAGATCTAATCGATAATTCAGCAGAATACAAGATCAACATTCAAAAATCAGTTCCATGTCTCTATAGTTATAAAAAAACACTGAAAAGAAAAGAAGAAAAACAATACCAATTACAATAATCAACCACAAGATGAAATACTTAGTAACAAATCTAATTAGAGACACAAAAGACTTACATGTATAAAACTATAAATCACTTCTAAAGAAATAAAAATGATCTAGATAAAGGGGGAAATAAACCATGTTCATGAATAGGAAGACTCAATATTGTGAAAATTACGATTCTACCAAAAGCTATCTGTAGGTTCAATGTAATTAAAATACATATACCACTGTCATTCTTCAGAGATATGGAAAAGACAATTTCCAACATCTTTGGAAGGGTAAGAGACTTTCCCATTCCAAAGAAAGGTGATCCCACAGAGTGTGGAAATTATTGAACAATATCATTAATATCACATGCAAGCACAGGATATGAACAGGCACTTCACCAAAGACGACATTCAGATGGCTAACAAACACATGAAGAAATGCTCAAAATCCCTAGCCCTAAGAGAGATGCAAATTAAAACAACTATGAGATATCATTTCA
>NW_006399758.1:431464-437718 GCF_000299155.1 Elephantulus edwardii | reverse complement strand
TTTAAATACTAAGTATATGTGATCCATGGTCTTTTCAGTTACTTTTTATGGATGCATCTGAAAGTTGAACAGTCAGTAAGGATGAAAAACGTAGATGTCTTTTAGTTGTGGTATTGAGAGAAAAATACTGAATAGAACATAATGAGATGTCAAGAGAAGAAACAAATCCATCCTGGAAGAAGTGAAACCAGAGTGTTCCTTAGAGGCCAGGATGATGAAACGTCAACTCATAAAATCTGCACATGTTGTCAGGAGTGGCTAGTCCTTGGAAATGAAATTAGTGATGGGAAAGGTGAAGAATCAGGAAAAGAGATAAAGACAGTCAAGTAGATGGCCTGTTACAGTGACTAACAATGGGCTCAAGTATGGTGGAGAGTGTGAGGAAGATTTTTTTCTGTTCTTTGTTGTTCATAGGGTCACTTTGAGTTGTCAGCTTGACAACAACTAATAACAACAAATATTTATGGAATGGACATTCGGAATTTTTTTTATTCATCTTAGAGTTTTCCTTAACAAGATTTATTTAGCACTCAGATCAATTGGTACACAGTTTTAGCTGGGAGGATAGGATCAACTTGGTCTCTAGACTTGTGTCTCTGTGCAGGTGGTGGCACACTAGGTTTGTGGTCTGAGCTCTGGGAAGAGATGTGTGATACAAAGCTCACTTCTTGAAGATGGCGAGAGTGTGAATGTTTTGATATAATTTTACTGTTCTCCTGTTTTAGTGCCTATTTTATAGGTGATGAGTATCTTGTCCAAGGTCAAAGAGCACTGGTGGTGCAGCCCCCTGTGAGTTGGGCAGTCATTCCAGAACTGAGAGATTCACGTGGATGTCCAAGAACCCAGATCCTTGAAAACCGAAGTATCTTAGGAAAGAACATTAAGAATTACTCAAACACTACATGTTCTTATATCTTATTAGTGTTACTAACGGTCATCTTTTGACAGGAAGCAGGTATTGTTGAGAGTTCTCATTGGGTAGACAACTCAGTGGGCAATTACTTCCTTTGATTTCTTTTTCAAAAGGTCCACCTTTTTGGACAAATATTATATGGTGCCACTGTTGTAGAATGAGGCTGACGTTGGGGTGGGGGTAAGACTAGAAAAACTGGATAAATTATGTTTACTGCATTGAAACCAATGAGGGAGAAAGTAGTTTAAAATTAATATATTTTAGGGCATTATGATTATCATAAGAGCCCGGAATGAGGGTTGCAGAGTGGAGTATACTTGGGGTGGGAGTGAGATGTGCGGGGTGGGGGGGAAATTGTGTACCAATGAAGGAGTTTTGCTTTTGCTTTTCAAGGAGAGGAGCGAACTGGGGGTGGGGGTGGGGGTGAGTGGGTGGGGAGAAAAGTGCATCAATGAATGAATAGAATTCCAAAATCTCTGTAGATGTTCATTGAAAATAATAATAAAAAAAAGAGTCCACCTTTTTTAAGAGCCACATACTTACCTTGATGTTTCAGGTTCAAAATCTCTTCTATTTGCTCTGGTTAGAAACCGAGGTTTAAGGGACTGTGGGAGGAAGCTTTGGGTTTTTTTCTGAATATGTTTTCATTCAGTTTTTTCTTCATTCATTCATTTTTCATCTTAATGTTTTAAATGTAATTTGAGTGAAAGTTTACCGAGCAAATTTGTTTTCCATTCCACAAGGAGCAATTTTTAAAATTTATGCATTCTTTATGTATCAGAAAAATTCCAAAGGGAAGAATGATGAAATTATGAGGCTACTAAATACATATAAGGGAGTATAGGGAGTTCTGCTGCTAACCCAAAGCCGCTCCTCTCTAGCAATCCAAATCTACAGTGGCTTCAAGGGAAAAAGATGAACAGTCTCCTTCTATGTAATTTACAGCCTCAGAAACCCACTGAACAGTCAGCTATACGTCAGTTCCAACTCCACGGCAATGAATTTAATAGATCTACGTATTTTCTAGTCCTCAGACTTAGACATTATATTTGTTGTTGATGTTAACTACTGCCCACCTTCATTAGGACTCCAGTCAGTGCAACAAAGGGTTATGTGATCCTGTGCCATCCTCACTGGCTTGCAGATTAAGCTATTGTGATTCAAAGGCTTTTAAAAGGACATTCTTAGAAAGTTTATATACATTGTGTTTCACACTATTCTTCATTCATATTGTGTTTCATAGATCATTCCCATGCATTGTGTTTTATAAAATTAATTACCATTGGACCTTGCCCATTATTACCCTGTCTTTTCAGAACCCTGCCAGATCCTTCCCATTTCCTTCACTCACTCCCTTCACCCACCAAACTGTGCAATTCTGTGGTTTGTCCCTACCCATCTTCACCCATCTGCTCCTACCTCTTCTTCCCTTGGGTCCGCACACATTTTCTGCCAGTTAGCCTTCTATTTTTACAATAATGTTCTTATGCAATATTTGTCCTTATGAGACTGAATTAGTTTACTGAGCTCTCCAGTCTCTTCCATGTTATGTAGTATTTCAGAATCATTGCTACTAAGTGCTGCATAGTATTGCACTGTGTGAATGTACCACAGTTTCTCGGTCCATTCAGTTGTGGTTGGACATTTGAACATAATGCATGGGAATGATTGTATGAAAAACAATGTGAATGAAGAATAATGTGAAACACAATGTATACGAACTTTGTAAGCAAACCAGTATAAAGTTAAAAAAGAAGACATTATAGCCTGTTGGGAGTTACACTGCCAAACCAAAATCAACACCTGTTTGATGATTTGAATCCACTAGGGCTTGATGAGAGAAAGATAGGCAGTCTCTTCTCATTTAATTTATAGTGTCAGAAACTTAGCATAGGCTCAGCTATGAGTAGGTTCTGATTCAAGAGCTTTGAGTTTCTGTTAGTTCTGAGGCTTTTATCCCCTTAAGATTGCTATTAAGATTATTAAATCATCTGCTTTGTGCTCTGTGGCAGTGAGGGGCTGTAGTATTCTCCCTCTGACCCTTTTAAGAGGCTTATGGCCCCGACTCCCCATGTCCCATTTTCTGCTCTCTAGATAGTCATAGTTTGTGTTTTTTTAAAAAAAATTAGCAATAAATTTGCAGTGATTGATTGTACAGAATTTAGTAATATAATCTTCAGCCTCATTGTTGTCACCAAGTTAATTTCTGACTACTGACTGGTCCTTTTTTGTTTCTAATACTTGCTTTCCAGTCACCAGTTATTATTAATGCATCTTGATTTGATGTTTGATAAATTTTAGATTGGTAGCTGTCCTCAATTTTTTCCTCTTTGGCTTTAAATAATATTAACATGTATGCAAATGAATAGTGTTCTCTCACTCACAGCAACAGAGGAACACTGTTAAATATAGTACTTCTGATGGAGCCCAGATTAGGAGTCACTTAAAATGAGAAGAAACCGCTACAAACATTCGTTAACATTTGAAACATGGAATGTATTCAGGAAGCATGAATCTAGGAAAATTGTAGACTGTAGTAAATTAAATGGAACACATAAAAAGAAATTTTTAAAAAATGTTGGAGGCATGAGTGAGCTGAGATGGACTGGTGTTGGCTACTTTGAATCAAATACATGATCTGTTATGCTGGGAATGAACACTTGAGAAAGAATGGTCTGGCATTCATAGTAAAAAAATCCATTTGAAGATTCATCCTAAAGTATAATCTGTGGAGGATAGGATATTATTGAGTGACATCCACTTCCAAAATAACTTGCCTCCAGAAACCCTATGAACCTCGAGAAAGGATGAAAGTTATACAAGCACTCAGGTCTTTCATTCATAGGGTCGCTATGAGTTGCCTACAACTCGACAGCACTTAATAACAACAATAACAACAGAATAGAGAGAGATCAGTTAGCCTTGTCGACAGAAAGTGATGCTACCAAGCCAAAGGTGGGTGACTAATCTGCGGCCCTTAGGACTGTTTTTAATTGTTTTTGGTCAAACATTCTTCTAGGTCATATAGCCCTGGTCTATTCACTTGCTATACAGAGGTATCTCATGGTTGCTGTGAAGCTAAACACTGTGATAGTGATGGGTCAAATGTGATAATGGTTACCTGTGGTGGACCGTGTTTGCTGGAGGAGCTCCCCAGTTAAAACAAGCTTGGAAGCAGGAGTGGCATCCACTTTCAAAATAGCTTGCCTCTGGAAACCCTATGAACCTGGAAAAAGGATGAAAGTTATACAAGCACTAATGTCTTTCATTCATAGGGTCGCTATGAGTTGCCTATGACTCAACAGCTCTTAACAACAATGTACAAGGAAGACCTTTTAAAATAACAACATAGTCTCTCTATATATTATTTCACTTAATACTCAAACTAGTATAGCATTATTCACTTTTATCAGTCCATGGAGAAGGACATTGTGTTTGATGACTAGAGGGCCAGTGATGAAGAGAAAGCCTTTCAGTGAGACAGATCAATTTACATAATGGCAACAACAGTAGGCCCAAACATGGCAATGATTGTGATGATGACACAGAACCAGGCAGTTTGTTATTTTTATCCTTATGAGTCAGAACTGACTTGATGGCACCTAGCAAACTCCGTTTTCTTGATAAAGAACTTAAAATATCCTGAGAGAATTTGATTATGGTCAACATGAGCTAGGCCTTGAGCCAAGCCAATCTAATTCCAGAACCTGCAATCTTGGTACTATGCTGCCCACTTAATTTTAATTATTTCTGAAAATTTCTCATTTTGTTTATAGTCCCTGGTTTTCAAATTACATCTCTAACTATTTCTGTTTAGTAGTGGCAATATTAATCTAGGCTTTTGGTATTTCCCATTGTTTTTATTAAACAGCATCAATATGCTTACATAGAGCAAATCATCAAGAACAAGAAGGAAAGGGAGCTCTAGTGACCTAATGGCAAAAAAGCTGCACTGCAATCCCAGAGGCACGTGGTTCTAATCCACCAGATGCTTTGCTGGAGGAGGGACGATCTCCTCCTTTACCAGTCAGATATAATTTGATGGTACACATACACACAAAATAATAAAAAGTTTAAAAAATTAAAAAAGAACAAGAAGGAATATTAATCCACCATAAAAATATTATAATTACACTGAATGTTAACTTTAGCAAATTTCTTTAAAATTGATTAATGAAAACTTAAGAGGGTTGTTTGTTTGTTTGTTTGTTTGTTAAATTATTATTAATTTTAATGAAAGTTTACAGAGACTTTGGATTTCCATTCATTCATTGTTGCGCTTTTCTCCTTGTCCCTTTTCACTCTTCTTCTTTGAAAAGTAAAAGAAAAATTCTTTCATGATTGTACAATCCCTTCCCCCAGGTGCACTCCACTATGCAGCCTTCATTCTGGACTCCTGTCATGACAATAATCTTATATCCCTTTTAAAGAGTTCTGTCCCTCATCTGTTTCAATACAGTATACATAATTTATCCCATTTTTGTCAGTCTCCCCCCAACCCTGATGTCAGTCCTGTTTTACAACAGTGGCACTATGCAGTATTTGTCCATTTGTGACTGAGATATTTCATTCAGCATAGTGCCCTCCAGGGCTACCCATTTTGTATAATATTTCATAAGTTCCTTGAAAACATGAGTTTTAAGGAGGATACTTTTTACTAAAGGCCAAAATTAAAGACTAAGGCACATTAGATCGATGCCATTGTATTTTCACTTGCTTAGTACACATCTGAAAAAATGGATAAAGAAAAAGAAGTATCTTTGCATTGTGGTGTTGTCAAAGAGTATTCAATGGAGTAAAAGAACTAACATTTATTTTGGCGGTGTTCCTTAGAGCCAAAGATGATGAAACCTCATCTCATATATTTTGATTGTTTTATCAGGGCGGTGCTACTTTGGGAAAGGTAAGAAGGTCAGCAAATGAAAAGAAGAGCCTCAAGGAGATGGAGTGGCACAGTGACTGCAAGAATGGGATTGAGTGTGATGGAGATTGTGAGGATGGAACAAGATAGGACAAGGTTTTGTTCTGTTGTTCATAGGATCGCTATCGACTATCAATTGTAGTCTACTTATGACACCTACTAGCAACAGTTTTAATTACTAATAAACAAAGAGATATTCCTTTGTCTTTTTACAACCCCCAAAGGGGTGGAGAGTCATTGAGGCCATGTGTGGTATTAACTTAAACATTAGCTTCATTTCTAGGCTTTATGTTGTTGTTGTTGTTGCTGTTGTTGTTGTTGTTCTTGTTATGTGCCGTCGAGTCATTTCCGACTCATAGCGACCCTATGCACAACGGCCCTAAACCCTGCTCTATCCTGCGCCAACCGCACCGCCTCTGA
>NW_006399758.1:420061-429582 GCF_000299155.1 Elephantulus edwardii | reverse complement strand
GGGTGGCTCTTTGGAGGCAAGGATTCTGAAGCTCTGTCTAACATAGTTTGGACATGTTGTAAGGAGGGACCGGTCCTTTGAGAGGGACCTCATGCTTGGTAGGGTGGAGGGACAGTGCAGGAGGGGAAAGCCCTCTATGAGATGTATTGATTCAGTGGCTGGGGTAATCAGGATGGGTGTATGAGAGACAGTGTAATTTATTATACAGGCCCGGTGTTATCATTTCATTTTGTTGCATTCCTTTTTATGTGTTTGCTGTTTAATGAGTCCAATTACCTTTGCTATCTCTGTGTGAAGGAGTTCTAGAATTTCTTGTAGAATTGGTCTTCCCACCACCCCCCCCTACAAATTCCTTAACTACCTGCTTTTCTGCAAATGACCTAATTTCTCCTTTATATTTGATAGACGGCTTTGCTGGATACAGGATCCTTGTCTAGCTGTTGTTTTCTTTCAGGCTTCCGTATGTACCATCCCTTTGTCTTCTTGTTCACATGTTTTCTGCTGAGAAGTCAGAGCTTAATCTTAATGGTTCTTCCTTCTTTGTGGGTGACTGTTTTTCTCATACTCCTTTTAATATTCTTATACATTTGATTTTGGAGAATTTGATTATGATATTTCTGTGGTGTTTTTCTTTTGGGGGTTCTAATCTGTCTGCTCAGCATCAAGAAAATAAAGATTTTCACAACTGGGCCCATTGGCAGCATCTTGATAGATGGAGAAGAGATTGAAATTGTTAACAATTTCAGCTTGCTCTATTCCACCGTCAACACTCTTGGCACAAGTAGTCAGGAAATCAAAAGACGAATTGCATGTAAAAAAAAAATCTCTCAGGGACCTCTCCAGAGTGCTAAAGAGCAATGATGTCCAGGCCATACTCTTTGCAGTTACTTGCTATGCATCAAAGAGCTGGGCAATGACTAAGGATGACAGAAGAAAAATTTCTGCCTTTGAGTTGTGGTGCTGAAGAAGAGTATTGAACCTACCATGGACTGCCAAGAGAACTAACCGGTCTATCTTGGAGAGTGTGAACCTAAGTTTCTCTTTGGAGGCAAGGATTTGGAGACTATGCCTCACATATTTTGGGCATGGAGCCAGGAAGGACCAGTCTCTGAAGAAGGATATCATGCTTGGAATGGTTGAGGGACAGTGCAGGAGAGGCCCTGGATGAGATGGATTGACACAATAACTGGGGTAATAGTGAGATTGGCTCAAGACAGAGCAGGATTCAGAAAATTTGTGCATAAGATCGCTATGAGTCATAGTTGGCATGATAGCACATAACAATAACAACAATCTGTTTGGAGTTCACTGGACTTCTTGAATATGGATTTTTCACAATGTTTGGGAAGTCTTCATCTACTACCTCTTCCATTGTTTTCCCAGTGTTTCATTTTCTCCTTCCCTTCCTGTTCTGAAATTCCAGTCACATGTATGTTTTTCCATACATTTCTTCATTTTCCTTCCATCTTCTCTGTTTCGTCTTCTAATGTGTTCTTATTGAGATTCTTGTCTTCTAGCCCATTGACTCTGTTCCATTTCTTCTGTTCTGTTTTGGGTTTTTTCCCCCTCCAGCATGTTGAAGCAAGTTGTTGTATCATCTGCGTAGGGCAGGTTGTTGATGAATCTTCCTGCAGTCCTAATGCCACACTCCTCTTCACACAGTCAGCCTCCCAAGGGAACTGTTCTGCATACATACTGAAAAGGTATGGAGATAGGACACATCCCTGATGCACTCTTTTCCTAATTTTGAACCATGCAATATTTCCTTGCTCTGTTCTGATGACTCTTCTTGTCCAAGTATAGTTTTTCCAAGAACACAATCAAGTATTCTGGGGGTCCCATTCTTCTCAAGGTTAGCTGCAGTTTGTTGTGATCCACACAGTCAAGTGCCTTTGCATAGTCAATTAAACAAAATAAACATCTTTCTGATATCTTGGTTTCAGTCACGATCAATCTGGCATCAGCAGTGATACTCCTTCTGCCATGCTATGCTCTCTTATGAACCCAGCTTTAATTTCTGGAAATGCTCTGTCTACATGCTGTTCTAGCAATTTTTGAATAATCATTAGCAAGATTTTTCTTGCATATGATAATTAATTGAAGAACAAATTCAAACCTCGACTTGCTACAATCAAGGATGCTTTAGGCAGAATGTTAAATGGTCCAGGAGGTATCAAAAGAAGATGGAAGGAATATACTGAGTCATTGTATCAAAAGGAATTGGCAGATACAGAAGAATTTAATGAAATAGCATTTGAGCAAGAACCTATGGTGATGAAGGCAGAAGTTCAAGCTGCTTTGAAGGAAATAGCAAAAAATAAGTTCCCATTCCAAAGAAGGGTGACCCAACTGAGTGTGGAAACTACAGAACAATCTCACTGATTTCACATACAAGCAAGATTCTACTGAAGATTATCCAAAAACGACTGGAACAGTACATCAGCAGAGCACTGCCAGAAGTCCAGGCTGGGTTTAGAAGGGGTCGTGGCACTAGGGATATTGTAGCTGATGTTAGATGGATCTTAGCAGAAAGCAGAGAATACCAGAAGAATGTCTATCTGTGTTTCATTGATTATGCAAAGGCATTTGACTACGTGGATCATAACAAACTATGGCTGACTCTGAGAAGAATGGGAATTCCAGAACATTTAATCGTGCTAATGCGAAACCTGTACTTGGACCAAGAGGCAGTCGTCATAACAGAGCAGGGCAACACTGCATGGTTCAAAATTGGGAAGGGTGTACGCCAGGGATGTGTCCTATCTCCATACCTTTTCAACCTGTATGCAGAACAGATTATCCGAGAGGCTGGGCTCTATGAGGAGAATTGTGGCATCAGGATTGGTGGATGATCTATCAACAATCTGCGTTATGCAGATGACACAACCCTGCTTGCTGAAACTGAGGAGGACCTCATGCACTTGCTGTGAAGGGTCAAGGACTGCAGCCTTCAGTATGGACTGAGGCTCAATGTCAAGAAAACAAAGATTGTCACCACTGGACCAATTGGTAGCATCAGGATGGATGGCAAAGAGATTGAGATTGTTCACAGCTTCAGTTTGCTCGACTCCATGATCATCATTCTTGGCACCAGCAGCCAAGAAATCAAAAAACGTATTGCGATGGGAAAGTCTGCGGTTAGGCACCTCTCTAAAGTACTCAAGAGCAATGGTGTCTCTCTGGAGATGAAGGTGCGCCTGATACAGTCCATGGTCTTCGTAATCACTTGTTATGCATCAGACAGTTGGACAATGACTAGGGAGGATTGAAGGAGAATTGATGCCTTTGAGCTGTGGTGCTGGAGAAGAGTATTGATTGTACCATGGACTGCCAAGAAAACAGATTCATCCTAGAGAGGGTTAAACCAGGCTACTCCTTGGAGGCAAGGATTTTGAGGCTCCGTCTAACATACTTTGGACATGTTGTGAGGAGAGACCGGTCCTTAGAGAGGGACATCATGCTTGGGAGGGTGGAGGGACGGCGCAGGAGAGGAAGGCCCTCTATGAGGTGGATTGATTCAGTGACTGGGATAATTGGGATGGGAGTGTCGGAGACAGTGCGATTGGCACAGGATAGAGCAGGGTTTAGGGCTGTTGTACATAGGGTCACTATGAGTCACAAACGACTCGACGGCACCTAACAACAACAACAATGTGATAATTAATGAATCCTTGGACATGCTGAACAGTCTACATCAAGATATTTGGAAGACAGCTACCTGACCAACTTGCTGGAAGAGATCCATATTTGTTCCCATTCTGAAGAAAGATTACCTAACAGAATATGAAAATTACTGAACACTATCATTATTATCATGTGCAAGTAAAACCTAGCTTAAGATTAATCATGAGGGATATTAATCTATAATTTTTTTTGAGATATCATTGCCTGGGTTTGCTAACAGGGTTATACTTGCTTCATACCGTCAGTTTGGAGCATTCCCTTTTTTTCTATGTTCAAAAATATTTCTTGTGGAATTGATGTCTGCTCTTCTCTGAATGGTAGAATTCTCCAGTGAAGCTGTCTGGGTTAGAACTTTTTTTGTTTGGACAATTAAATACTTGTTCAGTTTTTGCTTTTGGGGTTTTTTTAAGTTTTTTTTTTTTTTGCTGAGTGTCTTAATCAGGAAGAGGAGTTGGATTTTGTCAAATGCCTTTTCTGCATCAATGGCTAGGATCTTGTTATTTGCTCTTTTTAAAAATTTTTATTGGTTTTAATTTAATCATATACATCATGTTTTGCACTGTACCTTGTGTTTTATAAAATTGTTTATATACATTCTATTTTATATAATTAATTACCATTGCTCTGTGCCTATTATCACTCATCATTTCAGGGCCCCATTAACCATTTTCCATTACTTCACCCCTCTACACCCACTAACCTCTGCTGTCCCGATGATTTTCCCCCTTCCCTTTTTTCTGCCTGCCATTTCTCCCTTCTGAATATTTATACATATTTTATTCAATTATTTTCCTGTTTTCACAATAGTGACTTATGCAATATTTATCCTTACATAATTTCGATATTTCACTCAGCAAAATACTCTCTAGTCTCTCCCAAGTTATGTAATATTTTATTAAATCATTGCTTATTAGTGCTTCAAACTGTTTCATCATGTAAATGTACCACAATTTCTCAATCCATTCATTGATAGGTATGTGAGCTGTTTCTGTTTTCTTGTTTTTGTGAACAACATTGCTATGAAGTTAGGTGTATGATTGTCCATTCATGTCTCTGTTCTAATTTCCTTGGGATATATTCCTGGCAGTGCAATAGCTGAGTCATACAGAGATTGTGATCTTTCTTTCTCCCATTGGGAAGCTGGCAGATTTGAAGTGCAGACCTTTAGGTTAGCAGCTCATCTCCTTACCACTAAGCCACCAGAGCTAACCCAGGGGCTGACTGCAGGCTCAGTGTTGCGAAGTTTACCAGCTTCCAGAGGGAGATTTTGAGTATAGCCAAGGGCATATTCCTGGTGCCAGAAGCAAAATAGCACAAACCTAGCCTGGAGCAGAACTGGGATAAGGTAGAGAGAGAAACAGCCACATGGTGAGGAGGAAGAGTCACTCCCTTGATCACTGGGCAGACATGGGATGACCAAGGAGGAGATCACATTTTCCACATTGCCAGCTAGCCACAAGTGTGGATGTCCATGTAGTCCTGCATTTCAAGTCTAGCAAACAGCTGTTCAGAATAGTTGCAATGTGTTATCTCCTTATTTGATGTAGCTTCCTTCAGTGTTTGAAGCACTTCTTTGGTTTTACTCTTTAAACTCGGAATCTGTATATTGATTATGCCTATTTTCTGGTGTCTTCAGTTAAAGAGGGTCTGAACTGCTGTCTCTCTACTCTGCCGTCTTTCTCAGAAGTCTACTGCCTGCTGCTAGGAAATGAGGGAAAATAATGTTGAAGTTGTGTTATTGTTGTTAGGGAGCTCTGGCAACCTAGAGCATAAGGAACTGAGCTGCCAACTCAAAGGCATGTGGTTCGAATTCGTCAGCTGATTTACAGGAGAAAGATGGGCAGTCTCCTTCCTCATGTGATTTACTTCCTCTGAAAACCCTCTGGAGGGCCAACTATGTGTAGATTCTAAATAATAAAAATTGTTATGCTAAACTAAGGAGGGATTATTATTATTATTATTATTATTATTATTTTTATGTGTGTACCATCAAATCGGACCTGATTGGTACAGGAGGCAATTGTTCCTCCTTCTTCAGCAGAGCGTCTGGTGGATTTGAACTGCACATCTCTGGGATTGCAGTGCAGCTTCTTGCCACTAGCCCACCAGAGCTCGCCTAAACTGAGGAGGTTTTAACACTTAATTTAGGTAAGGATCAGATGTTGGCTTCATGAAGATTCTTGTTTTAAGTTATAATACATTTTAAAAATAATAGCTTTGTTGAGATGTAATTTGTATAGCTATCCACATATCTGCCTGTTTGTTCTGCTTTGGAGGCTTGAATGCTACTGTGATGCTGGAATCTGTTCAACCAGTATTACAAATACCAACAGGGCACCTCTGATACACAGGCTTCAGCAAAATTTCCACATTAAACCTAAGACTCAAGACTGGCCATCCACTACTGAAGTAGTAACAGAAGAAAGTTGTTAAATATTGTACCAGAAGATGAATCACTCTGGCTGGAAGGCACTCAAAATGAGACTAGAGAAGAGTTGTCTCTTCAAAGTAGAGTCTACCTTAATGTGGATAGGGTAAAGTGTTTACCCAATGAAAGAGCTTCATTTGCTGATGTAGTAAGATGCCCAATGAGGAGGGAAAAAAACATGCAGACATCTACTAATAATTGGACTGTGGAATGTACAACA
Organism: Elephantulus edwardii; assembly: GCF_000299155.1. Lineage (NCBI taxonomy): Eukaryota > Metazoa > Chordata > Mammalia > Macroscelidea > Macroscelididae > Elephantulus > Elephantulus edwardii. The sequence continues at coordinate 423,250 of NW_006399758.1, read as the reverse complement.
AGTGAATCTAGGAAAATTGGAAGTAGTCAGAAATTAAATAGAATGCATAATTGGCCAATTTTGATCAGCCATACTTCTTTAGGAATGAAAATTAAAGCTTAATGGTATCACATTCATCATCAAAAAGGGCATTTCATGATCTATCCTGAAGTACAGTGCTGTCAGTGGTAAGATACTGTTCATACACATACAAGGAAAACCTTTCAGTACACTATTAAAATATTTGCACTGGCCAATAAAACCATAGGTGACTTGAGGAGGACAATTTCAAGATGTAGCCTAAATTACAATGTTATGAATGTAATACACATTCAAGAATGCCCTGTTAATACAACTATTATTCAAATATGTGCACCAATAACTAAACCTAAAGTGGAGAAAATTGAGGATTTCTACCAACTTTTACAGTCTATAACTGACCAAACATTTAAAAAAGATGCATTAATAATTATTGGTCATCGGAATGCAAAAGTTGGAAACAGTGAAGAAGGAAAATAACAGTCTTGGTGACAGAAATGAGACTGGGCATCACATGATTTAATTTTGTACAATGAATGATTTCTTCATCTCAAATACCTTGTTTTTTTCTTTACAATTTTTAATGGTGAAGAAGTGGTTTAGAATAACTGCCAAGTTACATAAATTAACTTTTCTATGTGGGATTGCAGCCTTCAATATGAATTGAGGCTCAATATCAAGAAAACAAAGATTCTCATCACTGGACCAATTGGCAGCATCAGGAATCAGGATGGATGGTGAAGAGATTGAGTTGTTCACAGCTTTAGTCAGCTTGGCTACACAATCAACACTCTTGGCACCAGCAGCCAGGAAATTAAAAGATGTATTGCAATGGGAAAGTCAGCTGTTAGGGACCCGACCTCTCTAAAGTACTCAAGAGCAATGGTGTCTCTCTGGAGACTAAGGTGAATCTGGTACAGGCCATGGTCTTTGCAATCACTTGTTATGCATCAGAGAGCTGGACAGTGACTAGGGAGGAGAGAAGGAGAATTGATGCTTTTGAGCTTTGGTGTTGGAGAAGAGTGCTGAGAGTGCCATGGACTGCTAAGAAAACAAACAGATTCATCCTGTAGAGAGTTAAACCGGGCTGCTCCTTGGAGGCAAGGATTCTGAGGCTTCATCTGACATACTGTGGTCATGTTGTAAGGAGGGACCGGTCCTTGGAGAGGGTCATCATGCTTGGGAGGGTGGAGGGCAGGCACAGGAGGGGAAGGCCCTCTGGGAGATGGATTGATTTGGTGACTGGGGCAATCAGGATGAGTGTTGTCGGAGACAATGAGATTGGCACAGGACAGAGCAGTTTAGAGCTATTGTACATAGGATCACTATGAGTCGCAAGCAACTCAATGGCATATAACAACAAAAACATGTGTAATCCCAGAAAGAACACGCTATTGGACAGTGCAGACTGCACCAGAGTTTTCATCATTTGCTGTCTTGATGTGTGACTGAGCGTGGGCCATGGACCCATCTTCACGTGGTCCAGAAAAAAAAAAGGTGGCCTCCAGGCTTGGCAGGCTTCAGGTCTCCCTCTATCACAGGGTTGGGTTCTGGTCTTGGTCTTGAGTGATCGGGGTTCTCAGGCAAAGGTTGATCTGTTTTCCCTTTAGTGACCTTTGACAGCTCTCCCAGGTCAGGGCACACCCAGCCCAGTTTGTTCATCACACACTCATCAGACTTTGCCTGCTATTTCCAACAGCGAAAAAATAACTGCAGGTTGGAAAAATCAATGCAGGTCCAATATACTGTAAAAGGTACCACACAGCTATGCTTTATCTGCCTAAAGAAGTCCAAAGCACATTTGTTGATAAGCTTGCCTTTCTCTAAACAATGCCTCAGATCTTTCTCTTCCCGGTGGCAGAGCATGAACTCCTTATGGGGCTTATCGTACTGAGCGCCATAGTGATGGGCTGCAGCTTTAAGGATGGCAGAAGTGACTTTGACCTCCTGCACTTACAGCTCCTCTAGATTGGGCAGCTCTTCTATCCCAGGCATGATGACTGCAGCCTGGATCCCGCCGAGGTGCCCTCAACCATTGTGCCCTTGTCTCCTTGAACTCCCCTTAGGAGTAACAAAGTCAAGTACCTTTTTTAAAAACCACAAAAGACATCTTTACACATGGACCTCACTTAGTAGAATGGACAGTAATGAGAGTGATTGTATCTATGGAAAGAATCATTAGAGAATCTCAATGTAAGCAGTCAAAACCAAGCCAAGTGCTGACTGTGGAAGAGACCATCATTTACTTATGTACAGATTCAAATTGAAGCTGAAGAAAATTAAAATAAGTTCACAAGAACCAGAATATGACCATGAATTTAACACACTTGAATTAAATTCAAAATAAACTCAAGAATAGGTTTGAGGTATTAATGAGTGAAAACCAAAAGGATTGTGGGATGACATCAAAGAAAATTATCCATGAAGAGAGTGTAAAGGTCATTACAAAGAAAGAAGAGGAAGAAAAGACCAAAATGGATGTCAGAAGAGACTGCAGATTGCACAAGAGCTGCTTCAAGAAGCCAAAACAAAGGGAAGAAATGCTGAAGTAAAAGAGCTAAACAGACAATTTCAAAAGACAGCTTGAGAAGACAAAGCAAAATATTATAATGAAATGTGCAAAGAGCTGGAGCTGGAGAATAAACAGGGAAGAACTCACTTGACATTTTTGAAGCTGAAAAACAAATTCCAGCCTTGAATTGCAGTACTGAGAGATGCCATGGGCAAAATATTTAGTGATCCAAGAAGCATCAAAAGAGATAGAAGGGATACAGTGTCACTGTACCAAAAAGGATTGGTTGACATGGAAAAATTTTAGGAATTACAGCAAAGCAACAGTGTCAGTCTAGAGACTAAGGTGCAACTGATCCAGGCTGTGGTCTTTTCAGTTACTTGCTATGCATCAGAGAGCTAGGCCGTGACTCAGGATGACAGAATTTAAACCTTTGAATTGTAGTGATGGAAAAGAGTTTTGAACATGCCATGGACTGCCAAGAAAACAAAGAGGGTGCCTTAGAGAGGGTGAAACCAAATTTCTCCTTGGAGGCTAGGATTTTGAAGCTCTGTCTCACATACTTTGGGCACAGGTCAGGAGAGACCAGTCCTTGGAGAAGGACGTCATGCTTGGAAGGGTGGAGGTATGGTGCAGGAGAGGAAAACCCTGGATTGACA
>NW_006399758.1:382068-418851 GCF_000299155.1 Elephantulus edwardii | reverse complement strand
GTACGCCCTTCTAGTACATAGCTTATCTTTTAACTTTCTTGGTAGTGTTTTAATTAAAAATTTTTCATTTTTACAAGGTCTCATTTATTTTTCATTTACTGTTTGAACTTTTGTTGTTGTTGCTGTTGTTGAAATCTAAGCTGAAATGCTCCTTCATTTTCTTCTAAGAATTTTATACTTACCTTTTTCGTTTTGGGATCCTTACTCTATATTTAACTTGTTTTTGTTTTGGTACAAAGGATGAGTTCTATTTTACTTTTATGCATGTAGGAATCTAGTTAGCCTAACACTTTTTATATTAGATAATATTTTTCCCCATCAAATAGAATTAGCACCCCTGTCAAAAAATCACTTGACTACAGATGAATGAAATTCTTTTTTTTTAAACTCTGTTTTATTACATCGATAAGATATTTATCATTGTATCAGTAGCGAGCTTGTTTATATGTTTTAAAATAAGAAAATATAAAAAAATTAAAAAAATAAAATCTGAGTCATACTTTAATTTTTATCTCTCAACATTTCTTTAACTGTTCAAAAAGTAGTATTTATTTTAGACAATTTTCTTATTGAATAAGTAAGCATGTTCTTCTGGAAAAAAATATAGGAAATATACATAAGCCAAAGAAGAAATTAAGTATCATTTTTATTCCCTCAACATTGCCATTAATGGCATTGTTCTATCATTCAAGATCGTTTTGTGTGTGTGTGTGTGTGTGTGTGTGTGTACAAAGATTTATTTATTACCCATATTTTTATCCAATAGTGTATCATAAACAGCTATGCCCTTTAATATCTTTCAGAGACCCAGTTCAGAATGCCACGAAACATTGTATCATGTAGGTGCATCTTGTATTCATGAGTAGCCTACACATCTTATGCTGACTATCTGGGGAGAAGACCAAAATTGCTGCTGATTCTAGTATTTATAGTTCCTCAACCTGAGGTGTCTTTTCAGCATAGGACACTCCAATTTATTGATGACTAGGTACTAATGCAGAATTGATGATAGAGATAGATAACTTGGCTACCTGTCATCTTTTTGGTTCTAGGACAGTGGGGCTTTTCAGTTTAATTGACACCATATGGCCTCCAGTGATTCCTGAGAAGACACTTGGCCAAAGTCAGCCCTGTGAAGAGGTAAGCCAGGACTTGGGGCCTGCCCTCCTCTTTCTCCTCACTACCACCACACAGTCTCTGTGTGTTCCTGTTGAGCCTCAGTGAACTTGAAATCCACCAAAATTTCTTTCTCCACGGCAGCACACAACTGTGACCCAGAACTGAGCTTGGACCCAGCCTTTTCTCATCCCAAAGCCCACGCTCTTCCTCTGCCCCTACTCTGCTACACCAGATTTTTTTTTAAGTTAGTGTGTGATATTTTAAACTGACAGTCACCCCACATCGTTACAGCAAGTAGGATTTTAGGATCCAATTAAAGTAAGACAAAGTTTTCCCTACCACTGTGCAGTTATTCCTAAAACTGACAGTGCCGAATTACAGTAGAAACTAATGCTAACCAAATATGTACACACAGGGTGACCAAGAATTCCCATTTCCCTTCCTCATCATGTTTAAGATGGTTTATGTCCTTCCTTCTCTGCCCGTGCCTTATCCATCAAGTTGTCTAGTAGTTCCTCTGTCCTGGAGCTTTTTCCTAAAGCTGGTCCTAAGAGCTGCCTTATTCATGCACTGGCTGATGTGTCAGCAAGTGTAAAGCTGGAACTTTCACTACTCACTGCTCACAGAGGAGCTGACAAGAATGACTGTGTCTGGAAAATTTAAGAGGAAGTCATTTCTAAATGGTTTCCTCAGTATACTCTGAAGAGTAGAATGCTAAAACCAAATTTAAATTGGTAATAAATTTAAAAGTACAGAGTTCCTGCACCTGGTCACAGGCACTAGGCTCTTTTCTCAGAGGTAAACTGTCATCTGTTTCAGCTATAGCCTTCTACGGAGATTTTAGACATCTTTGTGTATATATTAAATATGTACTTATTAAAAAGTAAATTTTAATAATTTTTCACAGGCTACATTTGCCTTCATTTTAAACAGGTACAAGCTGATATGCCTCCTCCAAACTTCTGTTACATTCTCACACTTCATCCAAATTTGGGACAAATTGATATAATTGAGGAGGACCCAGTTTCTAAACTATATAAGCCTCCAGTATGCCACTGTTTAAAGGAAATTCTTCAGGTAATGTCTCTGTGCTTAACAAGTTCTACAAATACCTTTGCTTTGGCTACATGTGCTGATGATGTGACTTTCTCATCCTTCCAGGCTAGTGGTCTCGGCATGCGCTGCACCTTCTATGGCAGAGTAATTTACCAAAGACCACAGGTAATCTCTGAATCTATCTTATATGTTGTTCTTTAAAATGTCATAGGTTTTTTTTTCTTTAGTTTCTATTTCATAATCATAAACTTAATTCTACAATCCAACTAGGCCTGGAGGAGAAGAAGGAAAAACCTGAAACCCAGCTGTAGTCTATGCATAGAAGATGCTGCAAGCATATTGAGAGCAGCAGGGGGATATCCTGAATTGTAAAAGCAATGATCTTGTAGTTAAGAGAAAATCTGATAAACAGGGCACATAAGAGTTTTCCACAATTTTATTCCTGGGCCAAAAATGCTGCATGGCTTTCACAATGTTCATGCTTTCTTCCAAATTGCTAATGGCCACAGCTTCTTATCCAACCATTCTGTCTTAGAAGTACAGATGAGAATCAGGGAATTATTTGTTTTGGACCTAGCATTTGCCAGGGACATGGTGCCAGAACCTGTATTCTTCAGGAGGAAGTTGCTATCAAATTTCTCCTTGTGGGTGGACTTGCCACCAGTTCTACCATTATGACATGTAAAGTGACACATAGGGTTTCCATGAAAGCAGAAACATTTATAACCAAATCCTTTCTCCTCAGTACTTGGAGTATAAAAGTTCTGCTGTCTGTGGAACTTTATCTGCAAACAGCTCAGAGGAGACAGACTTAGGGGTTCACTGGCAATGGAAATATTGCAGTATACAGTGGGATTGACTGTGGCCGAGTTCCAGTAGGGTAGATGAGACTGCAGATTCGAGCAGTGGTGTCTGCAAAGTTTATGTGTCATGTTTTATTGAAGGATAATATCTTATAAATTATAAAAGCATTCTCTAGCTCATTTAAGCACACTCAGTGCTACCTTGATAATAAACCTAGTAAAGACATGAAGTATATCCATCAGCTACAAGCTCTGTGCTAAGGAATAGGTATAGAAAAACAGCCCATCTGGCAGTTCTCTGTTGATGGACTGTTCCAGTCATTTTTGGATAATTTTCAGCTGGATCTTGCTTGCCTGTTGATATTAATGAAAATATTTTATAATTTCCACACTGTCAGATCACAGTTTGTTTTTTTTTAAATGGGAACAAATATGGACCCCTTCTAGTCGGTTTTCCAGGTGGTTATACTCCAGATTTATTGGCACATGTTGGTGAACACGTCCAGATCAGCGTCTCTTTGTTGAAATATGTCAATTGGTATGATGTCAATTCCTGAAGCTTTGTTTTTTACCAATTCCTTCAGAGTAGCTTGAACTTTCTTCTTCATCACCATAGACTCTTGATTTCCCAAGGCAGTAAATCACATCAGAGGAGAGTCTCTCAAGGTGGATTTGAATTGCACGTCTTTACATTGGCAACTCAATTCTTTACTATTAGCCCACTAAAGTGATATGGATAAAGTAAAGATGTTCTGTTCATTAAGTCTAAAATAAGATAAACAAAGTGTGGTTAAATCTTATGTCAGAAGTGAGTGATCAGCCTTGTTTTTCAGTCTGGAAACTGTGCTGAAATTTGTCCACAGTGATGACCCTGCTGGTATTTGAAATACTGGTGGCATAGCTTCCAGTGTCATAACAATATAGAAGCCACGACAGCATGGCAAACTGACAGATGAGGAGTGGGGAAAATTGTTAGATTCCATAAATGTTTGTCATCTGCTTTATCCATGACACTATACAAATGTGAAACTCACTGTAAAATATTCCTAACATTCAGGAAATACACACTCAGCAGGAATAAAGAATGCCTGTGCACCACAGAAAACAGGGTGGAAGTGAACATTCTACATACATAAGGATTAGATAAGGAGGAAGAAAGCAATGCATTCCTCCTGCATAGGCCAGAAATGCCCTCACCCCTGAATCAATAGGCAACATCATGGTAGATGGAGAAAAGATAGAAGTCGTGAATGATTTCGTTTTACTTGAATCCACAATGAAGACTCATTGTAACAACAGTCAAGCAATCAAAAGAAGTATTACAAATGTGCTGTAATTAGCCTCTTTAAGGTGCTGGAAAGCATAGATGATGTCAGTCTTAAGCCTTAGGTGCCTTGATCCAAGCCATGGTATTTCCAGTTGCTTTTTTTGCATCTGAAAGTTGACAGTGAATCAAGAAGATGGAAGGAAAATGGATGTATTTGAATTGTCATAGTGTTGTAGAGTATGACACCATAGAATATCAGAAGAACAAACAAATCTCTGTTGGATGAAGGGCAACCAGATTGCTCCTTAGAAGGAAAGATGGTGAAACTTCATCTCACATACTTTGGTCACGTTGTCAGGAACATCCAGTCCTTGGAAGAAGACATCATGCTGGGAAAAGGTATATTTTCAGAAAAAGCAGAGGGAGACCCTCAACAAGAAGAATTAGCACAGTGGGAACCAAGGATGGCACAGGATAGGGCAAGGCTCGAATCTGTTGCTCCTAGGGTTGCTAGGAGTCCTAGTTGACTTGATGAGATCTGGCAACAAATCAGAAGTCTTTAAAAAGAAAAAAATAAGGGATCACATTTGAATTTGACATATGGAGTAGTCCAAGGGCAGGGTAGGATTGCATACCTACAAGACTTAGTAGGGTTGAGCCCATGGTGCCCTGTGGTACAGTTTATGTTAATCATTATAGGTTACTGGTTTGAAATAAAAGCCTATTTTAAAAACCCTTGTTTAAAAGTATGTGTTAAAGTGCTTCTAAAAGTTTAGTTACTAATAAAGATGAAAGATTTTTATGTTACCTTTTTTTGTTACAAGGAGAGCTATTAAGTTAATGGTTTTTATTTTATACTGGCTTATATATAAAGTTCATATACATTGTTTAATGGACTTTATTTGTCTTAAAATTGTAGCTCAAGAGTTTCCTTCTTATGCAACCAAGGGAGATTTGGCTGGTAGTGACTGACACCACCCTGCAAAGGAAGGATGAGAGTTGTTCTGATCTCCCCAGGACAGTGTCCATCTGCGTGACCCCCTCATGTGTGTTGGGCCCAGAAGTCCTGGAAGCACTCACTGTGGCTGCCCCTCACAACATCCTCTTCAGGGACGCTTTGCAAGATCGAGGTTTGCTTTCCTACTCCTGAAGACGCTGATCTAATGGCAATTATTGATCCCCATAAAATGCCTCTTGTCAATCCTGGAAGCCTCTGCCTTACTCTGGAATTACTCCATAAATCCCATCATGGGCACAGCCTCTTAGGCTAACAAGGGAAGAGGCACCAGCCTTTTGGCTTCCCTTGGCTCCATGACAGCCAGATATTGGAACAAGTCACCTTGCCAGAACTGGTACCTCACCATGGAGTTGATACCCCCACTTACACAAAAACTATCTGATTGATGTCCACACCTGCCTGGTGCAGAAACCCTGAAATGACCTAAAAGATCACTCTTTAAAATCAGCATCATAACATTTATACATTAAAATGCATAAGCTTGGATCAATCAGTCCATTTTACTTGAAATCAAAGCACAATTATTTTTAATTTTATTTTTTAAATTGTCATGAGATATACATCACTTATCATAAAATCCACCCACTGCTATGTTGTCTCACAGAACCTGGATTTGGAGAAAGAAGGTTTGCCCAGGCCCACACACATCTTCTGTGTGACTGGTGGGATGCTGGCAAAGGTGATGGTATTACCACAGGAGAAGTTGCATTTCTTCCGCCCAGTGGTAATCCCAGCTGTCTCTGTTGGCAGGCCATATTGTTTGTGTGGAACGCAGCGTCCTCTTACTTCCAAAGCCTCCTCTGAGCGTGGCTTCTGGTGCTTGTGCTTCTGACCTGACGGGGCCAGTGATGCTGGATGAACTGAGCTCCAGAACTCAAGAGTACTCCCTTTGCAGTGTTCAAGGTGGGTGATCATTTTGTTGGAGATGGCATTTACATTTCCTCAAATGTTCATTTTAGAGTTAATATGGACTTATCTACTCATTTGTTCAAAAAGTCTTTCTGGTGCATTTCTGACCTTGGGTACCCTAAGGAACAAGTCAGAAGTGGACTTTGTTGGTGCTTCCAGTCCATCTCACACCCTGACCGCAGTACACTTGACTCTGACTTGTGGTGACCCCACCACAGTAGAGTTGTGCTCCACAGATTTTTCTTTCTTTCTTTCTTTCTTTCTTTCTTTCTTTCTTTCTTTCTTTCTTTCTTTCTTTCTTTCTTCCTTTCTTTCCTTTCTTTCCTTTCTTTCCTTTCTTTCCTTTCTTTCCTTTCTTTCCTTTCTTTCCTTTCTTTCTTTCTTTCTTTCCTTTCTTTCTTTCTTTCCTTTCTTTCTTTTTTATTAAATACTGTTTGACTGAGGTGGTCTCTGCTGGTGGCTCCAGGGGCAGTGCTACTGACTGCAGGTACTTCCCTTATGTCCACACTGAAAACTCTGAGCAGCTGCTTGCTTCTTGCCCTATGCAGTCCTGAAAGCTGAGCTGTGGCTGAGTTAGGTGGGAGGTCAGAACTGAGGGTGGAGCCAGAAGACAGTGCCAGAGCCTTCTACCTCAGGGCTGTGTGCCAGCTCCCAGCAGGTGGACTCAGCATCCAGTGGGAATACAGGAGCCCTGTGGGGCAGGTGCAGAGGACTGATGCAGTCATGCTCGTATGAGCCTATAAAAAGTTAATAATTATACAAAGTTATTATTTTAGCCACAATAATAAATATTAATACTACCATACTAACACTTATTTTAAAAGTAATGATGCTTGACTTTCCCAGAAAACATGATTAACTCTCTAATCTTTGGTATGAATCTGAATTCTTTCACATGTGTCACAAACTAAAGTGCACTGCAACCACCAGATGTCCTTGACAAATTTGTATGTAACCTGCGGGGAATGAGTGATCAGGCCTGGGGTGAAAGTGGGTTGAGTGGAAGTGCAGAACCCAGATCCCAGACCTTGGAGTGGTCCTGAGACAGAGGAAGGAGGTCAGCATGCCAGGCCCACACTCATGTCTAATTTCAGGGAGTGTGCTGGAGGATCACTCATTGTGTTGGGCTTCTCTTTGGGTTCTGGGGTGTCCACTCTGCAGGTGGAGAATATAGTGACTGTCCAGATGCCCTTAAGGGGCCATTTGCTGTAGTCACCAAGTCATCAAATCCCTGGCAGAGTCAATGGCAGTAAGCCTGTCCTTTCCCTCCTTTCCACACCTGCCCCCATCAGTTGGGCATCCTCTCTCTCCTGGTCAGGCGCCTCCTGCCCTGTACTTCAGGCCCCAGCTGCAGCTCCTTCACTGGACAAGCTTAGACCCATTGGGCAGGCCTGGTCCTGCACCCCGCCCCAGGGTGCACAGTGGGGCACTACCTGTCTCAGGAGGACCCATGCTGCTGCACCCCTGAGCTTGCTGCTACTTTCCCTCCAAGCCCACAGCAGCTGGGAGCAGGATGGACTCTCTCCTTCAAGAAAAAAATTCTGGGCCCCAACTTCTTCTTTCAGTCAGGAAATTGAGTGTGGAGAGAAAGTGTAAGAAAGAGTTAAAAGGTTACAAGGGAAATGTTCAGTGAGGGCCCGCAGGGCCTGAAGGGGATGGCTGCTTAGCTGTGTGATAGTTTAGTAAGTGATAAGCCTTTCCCAGATCCGACTGCAACATGTTAGAAACATGTTGCATAAACATAAGTAACATAAAGGTTTTTAAAAGCAAACTGGGGCTGACTGATGGAATGTCACAATTTTGAAAATTCTTCTCCTTCCAATACATACTAATAGTTTATGTATGCTTCCAAGCCATCCTGCAGTTCAGTTTAATAAGGGAAGTCATAAGGGAAGTCATGAAATTCCTTTCTCAACCCTCTTCTCAATTTGTAACCTAATTGGAGGGAAATTGCTTAAGTTCGTATAATTGTAAATTTAATTAACAACCACATATATCCTGGGGGGAGGAGAAGCTTTGATATGATGTATGTCTAACTTTTATTAATTGATCTAACTAGTTTGTCAGCAAGTCCTGTTGTGATCTCTGCACTACTGAGCTCAAGCACCTGGGAGGAGCCAAGGCCTGCCTCAGCTCTGTCCCCATGCACAGAACCAGCCCTCCTCCTGCTTCCTCACCCGAACCTTACCCCATCCAAACCTGTCCCTATGCATAGGCCCCGCCCTCCTCCTGCTTCTTTGCCCCAACCCCACCCCCTCCTACGCCTCTGTCTTCCTTGAAGGCCTCATTACCATGGATTATAACTCACTATTGACTTTCCTTTTCATCCCCTTGACCCACTTTTTGGTTAAATTTGCAAGGATAATGCCATTAGTTGTGGTAGCTTTTTAAAAATGAAGATCTTTTATTCTCATTTTTAAGAAGTCATTCAAGGATGCATTGTATGAAGACATTTTAATAAAACAAGCCTACTTAGTTTTCATAATACTGTTTTATCCTCTTCAAATGAATTGTCTTATGTTTGTTCTGTTGGAAATTAAATTCATTGCTGCAAAAGTGAAAAGGATAGCTGTTTGATTTTTCCAGAAACTCAAGTCCTATCTTGCTATCTCTTCAAACTTATCATTTCAGTACTTTGAGCAAAGGCTAGTCTGAGTTTTGCTGGTACAGTTAGTTGATTATCTTGAATTCTTCTTTCCAACAGTATCTCCCCACCTCAGTCCCCTGCTTTCAGGTTTTTTTGGTAGATTCTCTTCCAAGATAACTGTGTGTGTGAAATTATGTGCCACACACACACACACACACACACAAGCATTCACATATGTTGTTGCAGGAGCCAACTCATAGCTGCCTCTCCAGGGGTTTTTGGAGGCAGTAAATTAATACAGGAGGAGATTGTCCATTTTCACCCCCAAAAGCCAGTGGTAGATTCAAACCACCAGTGAAGCGCCACATTTCCCTTAGAGTGTAACTCCCTATGGACATGCCAGTGCTAGAAAATATTCAGCAAATCCAGCACAGTTGGCCATTCCTGGTACATGGGCTGCACTTGCTGCTGCCCTCAGCAGCCTCCCTTACCTCCTGGTCTACAGATCATCTCAGGCCCCATCCTGCATGGTTCCTTCCCTGATGCCTCAAGCTGAGTTCGCATCTCACTGCTGCACGCTTAGGAATCTTCTTCACTGTGGTGGTGTGACTGGTATCCTGTGGCAGACTCGCTGTCTCTGCATCACTCATACATCTCCCACCTTGTTCTTTTCTACATGCCTCCCTCTTATACATCACTAAGTTGCAGCCTTCTGGCTGAATAAAGAAATGTGCAAGTGACATATTTATATTATTAATTACAATGTTGTTGTTGTTATGTGCCATCGAGTCATTTGCGACTCATAGCGACCCTATGTACAACAGCCCTAAACCCTGCTCTAACCTGTGCCAGTCGCATGGTGTCTGACACACCCATCCTGATTATCCCAGTCACTGAGTCAGTCCACCTCATAGAGGGTCTTCCCCTCCTGCGCTGTCCCTCCACCTTACCAAGCATGACATCCCTCTCGAAGGATCTGTCTCTCCTTACAATAGAATGTTTATATTATTAAAAAAAGACATGTTTATATTATTAATTGCAATAAGGAAACTAAGAACATTATGTGTAACATATATGACAGGCAGAAGTTTATGTATTATGTTGTTGTCACTGGTATTGTTTGGCCTAGGGCAAAGGTGTACAGGCAATGGTGAGAGCAGCTGTGGCTCCGCTAAGGTCTTAACCACCAAAGCAGAGGTCCATGGGTAATGAGGAAGGCAGGCAAGGCCCTCCCTGGTGCCTTCAGACCCTTGGGCCTAGCTACCCTCTGGCCTGTGCTAAAAACCGTTCTAGAGATCCAGCTGAGCCACTGTCTGTGCCAATACCCCCATCCAGGACCACACCCTGCTAAACCACCATGGGTCTCAGCTGCGGTCTGAAAAGGATGTCTTGTATACTTGGTAGTATTTACGATTTGCTTTTAGAGGTACAACACCCATCTGTCAGTTCATTTATTGGGGTGTGATTGGCATGTTGCCAATTACTTTATATCTCGGGTGTGTGTTGTTAGGTGCTATCAAGTAGAGTGCAACTCTTAGCGACCCTATGAACAAAGGATCTGAACCCCGTTCTAGGCTGTACCACCTCACACTTTGTGCAGCAACCACCGTGTCAATCATCTGGTCAAGGGTCTGCCTCTCCTTTGCCAACCTTCCACTTTTCCCAGCATTACTTTTCTCTCCAAGGACAGCCTCTCCTAGCAACATGCCCAAAGTATGTGAGGCAAAGCCTCAACATTCTTGCCTCCTAAGAGCACACTGGTGCCAGACTATTTGATTATTCTTTTGGCAGTCCGTAGAATGTTCAGTCCTCCTCTCAAACACCACAGCTCAAAGGCATAAATTCTTCTGTCATCTAAATTCACTGTCCAGCTCTCAGGTGCATAGTACGTGATCAGAAAAACCATGGCCTGTATCAAATGCACCTTAGTTCTCAAACTGACATCATTACTCCTCAGTAGTGTTCCTGAACTGCAGATTTTCCCAGTGCAATGAATCTCCTTGTTAAGATGAAGTTGAAAGTGTCAGTCACTTCTCTATCCATCGTGATGTTATCTATTAATCCAGTGGTAAGAATCTTTTTTTTCTTGACATTGAGATGCAGTCCATATTGATGCTGCATTCCTTGATCGTCAACAAGTGCTTCAGGTACTTCTCACTTTCAGTAACCAGGGTTGTGTCATCTGTGTAACAAAAATTACTGATGAATATCCCTCCAATCCTGATGCCACATTGCTCTTCACAGGGTCCAGCTTCTCGAATAATTTGCTCACCGTACAGATTAGATAGGTATGAAGAGAGAATACAACCTTTCCTTCTTAATTTTAAGCCATGCAGTGTTCTCTTGCTTTGTTCACACAACAGCCTCCTGGTCTAAGTAGAGGTTTTGCATGAGCACAGTTAAGTGCTCTGGGATTCCCAGTCTTCTCAGTGTCATCCACAACCTGTTATGATCCACATAGTCAAATGCCTTTGCATGCAGTCAATAAAACACAAGTAGATACTCTTCTGGTATTCTTCACTGTCAGCCAAGTTCCATCTGACATTAGCAAAGATATCCCTGGTATCACTGCCTCTTCTAAATCCTGCTTGAACTTGCAGTTCCCAATCTATGTACTATTCTAATTGTTGGGTTTTTTTTAATAATCTTGCTTGCATATGTTATTAATGATATTGTTCAGTAGTTTCCACATTCAGTTGGATCAAGTTTCTTGGGAATGGGAGCAGATTTCAGAATTTTTATGAAATCTTGCAGTCTGAAATTTACCAGACATGCAATCAAGATGCATTATTGATAATTGGTGACTGGAATGCAAAAGTGAGAAACAGTGAAGAAGGGATAGTAGTTGGAAAATATGGGCTTGGTGATAGAAACGAGGTTGGAAATAGAAGGATAACATTTTGTATTTATAATGATTTATTCATTGCAAATACCTTTTTTTAAAGACACAAATGATGACTGTATACCTGGATCTCACCTGATAGGACACTGACTGATTACATTTGCAGAAGAAATCATTGGAGAAGTTAAATATCAGCAGTAAAAAGTAGGCCAGGGGCAGACTGTGGGTCAGACCATCGGTTACTCAAAGGAATGTTCAAATTGAGGCCAAAGAAAACTAAAATAAGTCCACAGGAACAAAGATAAGATCTTGAATAAATTCCATCTGAATTTCAAGATCATCTTAGGAATAGATTTGAAGCACTGAACACCAATGACCTGATGAGTGGTAGGATGATATCAAGAATATCATCCATAAAGAAAGCCAAAGGTCATTACAGAAACTGAGGAGAAAGAAAAAATTGAAATGGATGTCAGAAGAAATTCTAAAAATTTCTCTGGAGTGTCGAGAAACCAAAACAAAAGGAAAATATGCCAAAGTGAGGAGCTGAACAGATTTCAGTGGGCAGCTCAGGAGAGCAAAACAAAGTCTTATAATGGAAAGTGGAGAGAGCTGGAATTGGAAACTCGAAAGGGAGGAACTCACGCTGTTTTTCTCAAGCTGAGAGAACTGAAAAGTAAATTTAATCTTCAAGTCACAATATTGAAACTTACTGTGGGCAATGTATTTAATGACCCAGAAAGTATCAAAAGAAGATGGAGAGAATACACAGAATCACTGTACCAGAAAAAAAATAATTGCTTCCATCTCTTTGCTATTGTGAATAATGCAGCAATAAACATAGTTGTGCATACATCTGTTTGAGTCCCAGTTCTGATTTCTTTATATTCCCAGCATTGGAATTGCTGGGTTAAATGGTATTTCTCTTTCAAACTTTTTAAGAAAGTGCCAGGCCACTTTCCACAGTGGTTGTACTATTTTACATTCCAGCAGCGAATAAGAGTTCCAGTCTCTCCACAACCTTACCAGCATTTGTTTTTGCTGTCCTATTATTGCTGAGGTGAGATGATATCACATAGTTGTTTTGATTTGTATATTTCTGACAGCTAAGGATTTTGAACATTCTTCAATGTGTTTGTTTGCCATCTTAGTGTCTTCTTTGATGAAGCATCTGTTCATAGCCCATGCCCATTTTTTGATTGGGTTATTTACCTTTTTCTTAGTTTTTTAAATATTTTAATTGTGATTTTAATTAAAATTTACAGAAAACTTCAATATCCATTCATTCATGGTGCATGTTTTCCTTCCTACCCCAACCCCAGTTTGCTTTTCTTTAAAAATATATATATATATTCATTCATTGTTGCATAATATCCTCCCTCCCCTCTCCCATCCACTTTGCTATGCATCTCTTATTCTGGACTGTGGTCGTGAAAATAATGCTTAATCATATATTCCTTTTAAACAGTTATTTCCTTCATCTGTTCCAGTGCAGTGTTTATTATTTATGCCTTTTTTCTTAGTTTTCTTCCAAAACCCGTATCAGTCCTGTTTTATAATAGTCGCATTATGCAGTACTTATCCTTTTGTGACTGAGATCTTTGACTCAGCATAATGTCCTCCAGAGTCACCATGTTGTGTAGTATTTTATGATTGTCTTGTTTTTCAGGTCTGCATAGTATTCCATGGTGTGAATAGACCACAGCTTCTCTATCCATTCATTTGTGGATGGATATTTGGGTTGCTTCCATTTCTTTACTTTGGTGAACAAGAAGTGTTCAAAAGCCCTAGCTCGAACAGAGATGCAAATCAGAATAACTATATCATCTCACCCCAGTAACAAAAGCAAAGGTCAAAAGAGTAGCAAACCAGGGGAGCTCTGGTGTCCTAGTGGCAAGAAGCTGCACTGAAATACCAGAGGCGCATGATTCGAATCCACCAGATGCTCTGCCGGGGAAGGAGGGACAATCTCCTCCTGTACCAGTCAGATCTGATTTGACGGTACACACATACACACACACACACACACACACACACACACACACAAGAAGAAGAGTAACAAACAACAAATACTGATGAAGTTGTGGAGAAATTGGAACCTTTATTCACTGTTGGTGAGAGTGTAGACTGGTGTAACCACTGTGGAATGCAGTCTGACACTTTCTCAAAAATATGGAAATAAAACCACTATTTGACCCAGCATTTGCACTACTGGGAATATACCCTAAAGAAACCAGAGTTGCCACCCAAATAGATATATGCACACCCATCTTAATTAGTACCTTATTCTTGTTGCAGTGCTGGGTAGCATAAGCTGCCTTGAATCAGAAAATCATATGATCTCCTCTGCTGGGAATGAATAAGAAGAATGATGTTGCTTTCATAATTAAAACGTACATTTCAAGATCCATACTGAAGTATGTGAGTGACAGGAAATTTTCGATACAGCTACAAGGAAGAACTATTAATATGACTGATACTCAAATGCATGCCTCTACAGCTGAGGCCAAAGAGGAAGAAATTAAAAATTTCTACAAAATTTTGCAGTCCAAAATTGACCAAACGTGCAGTCAAAATGCATTAATTATAATTGGTAGCACTGACATCACCCATGAACTCCACTAGATGGACTTCACAGAAATTAGAATGTCTACATCTGTGGAAGGAATCATTGGCTTGGAGAAGCTCAATATCAGCAGTCAAAGCAAAGCCAGATGCTGACTGTGGAGCAGACCAGCAATTACTCATGTGAAAGTGCAAATTGAGTCTGGAGAAAATTAAAACAAGTCCATAAGAACCAAAATATGATCCTGAGTCTATTTCACCTGAATTTCAAAATCATCTTAAGAATATGCATTTGAAGCATTGAACACCAATGATTGAAGACTAGATGAGTTGCAGGATGACATCATGGACACATCGACGAAGAGAGCAAAAGGTCATTGCAAAGAAAAAAAACAAAACAAAATGGATAGTCAGAAGATATCTGAAAATTGCACTAGAGCTTTAAGAGCCAAAACAGAGTAAAACAACTGAACCAAAGATTTTAAAGGACAGATAGAGAAGACAAAGCAAAGTTTTATAATGCATTGCAGAGAAATGGAATTGGAGGAAAAAAAGGGAAGAACTTGTTTGGCATTTCTCAAGCTGCAAAGAACTGAAAAACAAGTTCAAGCCTTGAGTTGCAATACTGATGGATGCTATCGGCAAAATCTTGAATGCTTCAGGAAGCATCAAAGAATGGATGAAATACACAGAGTCACTCTTTCAAAAATAATTGACTGATACTAAACAGTTTCAGGAAGTACTATGTGAACAAGAGTCAATGGTAATGAAGAAGTTGAAGCCACACTGAAGGCACTGGCAAAAAATAAAGCCCTAGAAATCAATGGGATACCAACTGAAAAATTTCAGCTAATAGAAACAGCTCTGCACATGCTTATCACTCTATGGCAGGAAATTGGAGGACAGTTTCCTGGCTGACTGACAGGAAGAGATCCATATTTGTTCCCATTCCCAAGAAAGATGATCCAACAGGATGTAGAAATTATAAAACAATATTAATACGTGCAAGCAAAATACTGCTGAAGACCTTTTAAGCATGACTACAACAGTACATAGAGAGGGAGGTGCCAGAATTTCAGGCAGAATTTAGAAGAAACTGTGGCACCAGACATATCATTGCTGATGTCAAATGGGTCCTGAAAGTAAAGAAATGTCTTTATGCTTTGTTGACCATGAAAAAGCATTTGACTGTTTGGATCATAACAAATTACAGCTAACATTGAGAATAGAAATCCCAGAACACTTGATTATGCTCATGCAAAACCAATACCTAGTTGTCCAAACAGCAAGGGAACAGTGTTGTTGGTACGTACCATTGTGTCACCTGTGACTCAGAGTGACCCCATATACAGTAGCTCTGAACTCTGCCCTCTCCTGAGCTGCTCTCACGCTCTCAAGCACACCTACCCCTATTGCCCAGTTATTGTGGCAATTCATTTCATCCAGGTCTTCCTCTTTTGCTCTGAAACTCCACCCTTCCAAGCATGGTGACCTTCTCCAAGGACTGGTTGCTCCTAGCCACGTGTGACGGAGCTTCAAAATCCTTGCCTCCAAGGAGCAGCTTTGTTTTACTCTTTGCAGGACAGACTTGTTTGTTCTGTTGGTAATCCAGGGTATATTCAATACTCTTCTCCAACCCCACAACTCAAAGACATTGATTCTTATTCTGTCATCCCTAGACACTGTCTAGCTCCCTGAGGCATAGCAATAATTGCAAAGACTATGGCCTGAAGCAGGTGCACCTTAGTCTCTAGACTGACTCATTGCTCTTTAGCACTTTGGAGAGGTCCATGACAGCATATTTCCCTAATTCCACTCCTCTTTTGATTTCCTGACTGCTGATGCCAAGATGGTTGATTGTGAAGCTGAGCAAGCTGAAATTGTTAACCACCTCAATATCTTCTCCTTCTATCGTGGTGCTGCCATTTGGTGTGCTTCAGGCTTATATGTTCTCTCCATATCAGTTCGGTCTGTATGCTGAGCAAAGTTTTTAAAGAGCCAGACTTTTTTTTAAAAAAAATTTATTTATTGTGCATGTACCGTCAAATCAGATCTGACTGGTACAGGAGGGAAATTTTCCCTCCTTCTCCGGCAGAGCATCTGGTGGATTTGAACCATGTACCTCTGGGATTGTAGTACAGCTTCTTGCCACTAGGCCACTAGAGCTCCCTAAAGAGCCAGACTTTATGAAGAAGAATGTGGCATCAGGATTGAAGGAAGACTTTTTAATAACCTGCATTATTTAGATGATAACAACCTTGTTTGCTGAAAGTGAGGACTTGAAACACTGCAGACGATCAAAGAATAAAGCCTTCAATATGGCTTGCATCTCAACATCAAGAAAACAGAAATTATTGACACTGCATGAAGGTAACATCATGATAGATGGAGGAAAAGTAAACAACTTCTTCTTGCTTAGATCCTCAATCAATACCCTTGGTACTAGCAGTCAGAAAATCAGGAGATATATTGCATTGGGAAAGTCTGCAGTTGGGAACCTGTCCAAATTATTGAGGAGCAGTAATAACAGTTTGAAGACTAGGTGCACCATTCAGGCCATGGTCTTTTCAGTCTCTTAGTATGTCTCTGAGAGCTGGACAATGAATAAGGATGACAAGAAGAATTGATGTCTTTGAGCTGCCGTTTGGAGAAGAGTATTGAGTATCACATAGACTGCCAGAGAACGAACAAATATGTCTTGGAGAAAGTGCAGCTAGAGTGTTTCTTGGAGGCAACGATAATAAAACTTCATTTCACATACTTCAGGCATGTTACTAAGAGAGGCTATTCCTTAGAGAGGGACATCATGCTTGTGAAAGGTGGTGAAAGAGAGGAAGCCCTTCAATCAGATGGATTGACTCAGTGACTGCTACATTGGGCTTGAGTGTGTCAGAAATTGTGACGATGGCACAAGATAGGATAGAGCTCAGATCTGTAGGTCATAGGGTGACAACTCAGTAGCTCCCAAAAACAATAGCAATGATTTATTCATAGCAAATAACTTTTGTTAAAAAACACACAAATGGAAACTTTACACATGGATCTCACCTGATGGACTGCACAGAAATCAGATTGATTCTATTTGTGGAAAGAATCATTGGAGAAGCATAATATCAGCAATAAAAAAACAGATCAGGTGTTGATTGTGGAACAGACCATCAGTTAGTTACTCATGTACAAGTCTTTATTGAAGCTGAAGAAAATTAAAACTAGTCACAGGAACCATAATACAATCTCAGGTCTATCTCATTGTAATTAAAAACCATCTCAAGACCAGATTTGAGGCATTGAACACCAATAATTTGAAGACCAGAGAAACTGTGGGAGGGCATCAAAGATGTCATTCATGAAAAGAGCAAAGGATCATTAAAAATGGGGAGGAAAAAGAGAAAAAAATTAATGTCAGAATATATGAAAATAGCATTAGCATGTTGAGAAGCCAAACAAAAGGAAGAGACACCAAAGTAAAAGAACTAAACAGAAAGTTTCAAAGGGCAGCTCAACAAGATAAAATATTTTAACAAAATGGGCAAAGAGCTGCAGTCAGACAATAGAAAGGGAAGAACTCATTTGGCATTTCCCAAGCTGAGATAATTTAAAAACAAATTAAAACCAAGAATTGCAATACTGAGAGATGCTATTGGTAAAATCTTGTATGATCCAGGAAGTATTGAAAGAAGATGGAAGGAATACATCGATTGCTATACCAAAAACAATCAGTTGACACTGAAAAATTTCATGAAATACAAAGAATATTGAATGGACTACTAGGAGAACAAACAAGTTTGTCCTAGAGAGGGTTAGAAAAGGCTGCTCCTTGGAGGCAAGGATTCTGAAGCTTTGTCTGACATACTTTGGACATGTTACAAGGTGAGACCAGTCCTTGGAGAGGGATATCACATTGGAAGGGTTGAGGGACAGCACAGGACAGGAAGACTCTCAGTGAGATGGATTGATTCAGGGACTAGGGTAATGGGGGTAAGTGTGTCAGAGACAATAAGATTGGCATAGAGCAGGGTTTAGGGCTGTTGCACATAGGGTCACTATGAGTTGCAGGCAACTCGGTGACACATAACAACAACAACCATAAAGTCAGAACTAACCCATAGCTGACCATCCAGTGGGTTTTCAGAGACAGCAGATCACATGGGAGGAGACTGTCCATCCTCCCGTGGAGCAGCAGGTGATTTTGAGCTGTGTGCCTTTGGAATTGCAGTGCAAGTTCTTATCACTACCATGAAAACTCCCTTGTTCATATGGTACTTCTTGCAATGGAGGGTCAGTGAAGGAGAGGAAGACCTACTGTGAGAATGACATGGTAGCTTCAGCATTGGGATGTAGTGTGTTAGAGATGATGAGTATGGTACAGAATAGGGCAGGGTTTAGATCGGCTGTTCATAGGATTGTTGTCAGTCGTACTTGACTTGACAGCACCTAACAACAATAGTAACATCATGATATTGCCTGTTGGTCCAGTGGTGAAGATTTTGGTTTTTTGATGTTGAGATGAAATCTGTTTTGAAGGTTGTTTTCTTTGATGTTAAGCACTAAGCATTTCAAGTCCTCTTCACTTTCAGCAAGCAAGGTTGTGTCATGTGCATAATTCAGATTGTTGATAAGATTTTCTCCAATTCTGATGCCATATTCCTCTTTATAAAGTCCAGCTTCTCTACTTATTTGCTCAGTCTATTCTGAAGCTTCATCTGACATACTTTGGACGTGTTTCAAGGAGGGACCAATCCTTGGAGAAGGATGTCATGTTTGGGAGAGTGGAGGGACAGCGGAGAAGAATAAGATCCTCTATGAGGTGGATTGGGGGCAGGTGTGTCAGAGACAGTGAGATTAGCACAGGATAGAGCAGGGTTTAGGGCTATTGTACATAGGGTCTGCTATGAGTTGCAGGCGACTCGATGGCACATAACAACAACAAACTGATTAAATAGGTATGGGGGGAAAGATACAGATCTGATGCATGGCTTTATTGATACTAAACTGTGCAGTGTTCCCTTACTATGTTTATAAAACAACTTCTTGGTCTACGTATAGGTTTCACATGAGCACAATTAAGTGTGTTCTGGGATTCCCATTCTTTTCAATGTGAGTCATAATTTGTTATGATCCACACAGTCAAGTGCCTTTGCATAGTTAATGAGACACAAATAGGCATCATTCTGATGTTCTCTTCTTTCAGCCAGGATCCATCTGACATCAGCAGTAATATCCCAGGTGCTGTGTTGTTGTTGTGTGCCATCGAGGTGCCCACAACAATCTTCAGCCAGATTTTACTTGTGTTTTGATATTAATGATGTTGTTTAGTAATTTCCAAATTTTGTTGAATCATATTTTTTGGAGTGGGAACATATATGGATCTCTTCCAGTCAGTTGGCCAGATAACTGACTGGCTAATTTCATGCCACAATTTAGTGAACACATTGAGGGCAGCATCTGTTTGTTGAAACAGGTCAATTGGTATTCCATCAATTCCTGGAACCTTGTTTTTTGCCAATTTCTTCAATGCAGCTTGAACTTGTTCCTTCATTACCAGTAATAGTGGTTCACATTCTACTTAGTGAAATGGTTCTATATTGGCCAGTTCTTTTTTGAACACTCCCTCTGTATTCTTTCCATCTTTCTTTGAGGCTTCCTGAAGCATTCAAGATTATGCCTATAGTACATTCATTAGTGTTTCAACTCAAGACTGAAATATGTTTTTCCATTTTTCCAGCTTGAGAAATGTCACGTGTTTTCCTTTTTTATTTTCTAACTCCAACTCTTTGCACATTTCATTTTAACATTTTCCTTTGTTTTCCCCGAACTGCCTTTTGTGATCTTTTGTTCATCTCTTTTATTTTAGCATCTTTTCTGTTTGTTTTGGCTTCTTGGCATTCTAGTATGATTTTCAGTGTCTTTTGACATCTATTTTGTTCTTTCTTTTTCCTCTGACTTTGTAATGACTTTCTACTTTCTTCATAGATGTCCTTCATGTTATCCCTCACCTCATCTGGTATTCTTTCATTAGTCTTTCAATGCCTCTAACATAGTCTTGAGATGACTTTTAAATTCAGGTGTGATAGACTCAGGTTATATTTTTGTTCTTATGAACTTGTTTGGATTTTCTTCAGCTTGAATTTGAACTTGTACATGAGTAATTGATGATCTGTTCCACAGTCAGAATTTCATCTGGTTTTTCACTGCTGATATTTAAGCGATATTGTAGTTAACTGTTAAACTTTCTTTTTCATTATTTTTATAGTTTTATTTGTACATACATGAAAAGTATATAAAGCTATGAAACATTTCTATATCATTTAAGTAGGGAAAATTAAAGGCCCCTCACTGTCTGTCTTCTGATGAGCAGAGATGCAGTGGGGGACAAGAACACCCCTTCTCCCAGCCCAGCAGGGCACTGAGACTCTGGCTTTCTTCACTTGCCCCAGGCACTGTGGCCAGTGTGGACAAGAGCACTGCTTTTTCATGGCCTGCTTGTGACCACTGTGGCAATGGAGAATTGGAGCAGAGCCCAGAACACAGGTAAGAGGGGCAGACCAAGGTGGAGAGTTTCAACCAGAAGACCCCATGGCATAGGCCACAAGCACAGTGCCTGCCCCTACCTCTGCAGCTCACACAGGCTGGGTACCCCAGGTGCCCAGGACCAGAGGCTGTGAGGAGCAGGCCTGGCCTAAGAACAGGCCACATATACTGCAAGAGCAGCAGCCACCACCCAGGGCAGTATGTGTGAGCTTCCTGCCCAAGTGGGGTCCCTGCATTTATTGTATCAGCTCCTATCTTAGAAAATAATGCTTTGAGTTGTTTTGTTGGTTTGGGGTTTGGTTTTGTTTGTTTGGTTTTTTTTAATTTCAAGTTCTGTTCTTTATTATCAATCAAAAGACTAAAGAAAAACTCGGGACAAAAGAAGAGCTCAGTATTTTGAAAGTGATGAAGACTTCTTCAGCCAGTAGTGTGATAACAGCCATTCCTTCCCTGCCCAACCTCACTCAGCATGCCTACACCTTGACCACTGGTCTGGGACTGGGAAGCAGAGGCACTACATTCTCTTCTGAGTCATTCTCTTAGCCCTCATGGTGACTTTTTCATGTAACAGACAGAAGCACCAAGTTCATTACTTTTCTCACTCTCCAAGAGCAAAGAACCAATGACATGCACCCCCACCTCTACCACAATTGGTGCCTCTGTGTATTAAGTCATTGCTAAACTTTACTTCCTGATTTTGAACCTTGCAGTGTTTTTTTGCTCTGTTCTGATGACTGCCTCTTGGTCCAAGTATAGTTTTCACATAAGCACAATCAGGTGTTTGGTGAAGAAATTGAGATTGTTAACAGCTTCAGTTTGCTTGGCTCTACAATCAACACTCTTGATACCAGCAGCCAGAAAATTAAAAGACAAATTACATTGGGGAAAATCTGCTGTCATGGACCTCTCCAGAGTGCTGAAGAGCAACAATGTCAGTCTAGTTATAAAGGTGCGCCTAATCCAGGCCATGATCTTCTCAATTACTTATTATGCTTCAGAAAGTTGGACAATGACTAAGAATGACAGAAGAAGAATAGATGCCTTCAAGTTGTGATGGTGAAGAAGAGTCTTCAACATACCATGGAGCGTTAAGAAAACAAATAGGTCTGTCTTGGAGTGGGTGAAACCAAGTCTTTCCATGAAGGGTAAGATTTTGAAGCTCTGCCTCATTTTTGGCATGTGGCCAAGAGAGATGAGTCCTTGGAGAAGGACATCATACTTGGAAGGGTGGATGGACAGTACAGGAGAGGAAAACCCTGGATGAGATGGATTAATACAGTAACTGGGGGGATGGGGGTTGGTGTGTGTTGAAGAGAGAAGGGTTCAGAGCTGCTATACATAGGGTCGCTATACATTGCAGGTGACTCAGTGGCACATAAAAACAATAACATACTATGACAGGTTTGGAAACAGGAGTGGCATCCACTTCCTAAATAACATGCCTCTGGAAACTGTGCACTTTGATAAGTGTTGATAGTTGTAGAGGGGCTTATAAGTGTTGATAGTTGTAGAGGGGCTTCAGGCCTTTTGTTTATTGGGTTATTATGAGTCATGCTTAACTCGAAGGCAATCAACAACAGCAACAACAACATATTATATTTTATTTATTTATTTATTTATTTATTTATTTATTTATTCATTCATTCATTCATTCATTCATGAATTTACTTGGTAGCCAGTTAGGAGCATGGAGACTTGTAATTATAAATAAAGTTTCCTTTCCCACAGGTGGGGAGCCCTGAGGTACTCTCACTTGGTTATCTGTCCTTCTGCCTTGGAAATCTTCCACTAACATTTGTTCTACAGCCCACTGCTGTAGAGTTGATTCTGATTCTTAGCAACCCCGCAGGACTCCCTTGATTTCTGGGACTGTAAATCTTTATGGGAACATACTTCTTTGTCTCTCTGGTGGAGTAGGCTGCTGAGTTAGCAGCCCAATTCTCATTCCTCTACACTACAAAGGATCTTTGTTTGTCCCATGTTGTTGTTGTTACTGATTGCCATCGAGTTGAGCAACCCTGTGAACAAAAGTCCTGAAGCTTTTCTATAACTCTCGTCATTTCTCCAAGTCATAGAGTTTCCAGAGGCATGTTGTTTAGGAATTGGATGTCACTCCTTCTTCCAAACCTGTCTTCAGCTGGGAGTTCCACCAAATACTGTCCACCATGGGCAGCTATTATGGCACTTGACAACCCCCCTCAATGGCACAAGGTTCAGCTTTACAGCAAACCCACATTATCTCAGTGCAGCAAATTGACAGGAGTGCTGCACAACTTAGAAGAATGTTCTTCCAAAAAGAACACTGGACCCTCGGGCCCAACCGACTTTTTTTTCTTGACTGCAGCACTTATTCTTACACGAGGCGGTGTTGCTGGGGCCTAATACTTGCACATGACAGTAGAAAAACCAAAATTTGTCATCTGTAGATTTGAGAATTGCATACAAAAATCTTACATAAATTAAGAGGATGAAAACAAGTTACAGGTTTCAATGTAAACCATCTTCCAACTCAAGGCAAGTAACACTCACTGCGATCTGGCGGGAAACGGCTAAGAAAGGAAATCGGGTCCTAAGGCTCAGATTTTTCCAACCCCGTGAGGTGAGGCCAGTGGTCAAGACCACCGCTCCCAGCCTGCAGCCTCTGGGGGTCCTGGAGCCGTCAGCTCTGCCATGAATACCCTGCAGACCACAAAGTCGGGGAGGCGGGTCCTCACTGAGTCAACACCCTTCTCCACGCTGTGTCATCCCGCACTCTGGCCACGAGTGGCCAGGTCACAAGAGCGAAGGGTTGAAATCAAAGATATGTACACGGTATTACACATAGACCGAGGGAACAGGCAACGTGATACATGGTCCGATCAGCAACAAGGTCTAGTGATGCATGGTCCGATCAGTAACAAGGTCTAGTGATGCATGGTCCGATCAGTAACAAGGTCTAGTGATACATGGTCCGATCAGTAACAAGGTCTAGCTCCAGTGCTGATTTCGAGATACAGGCTTCAAGGACAATTCTTTTCAAAGACTTCTTCCAGTTTCAGAGGTTAGCATGAGGTGTGCGGGGTGGCTGCCCTCGGAGGAGCTCATGCAGGCGGGCACCTGCCGGCAGTTCTTTAGAAACATTTGCAGAGGATGATGGAGGGGCCCGACTCGTCGTACTCCTGTTTGCTGATCCACATCTGCCGGAAGGTGGCCAGCGAGGCCAGGGTGGAGCCGCTGATCCACACGGAGACTTGTGTTCAGGGGGAGTGATGATCTTGATCTTCATGGTGCTGGGCGCCAGCGCCGTGATCTCCTGCATCCTGTCGGCGATGCCTGGGTCCATGGTGGTCCGCCCTACAGCACGGTGTTGGCGTCGAGGTCCTTCCTGATGTCCACGTCACACTTCATGATGGAGCTGAAGGTGGTCTTGTGGATGCCGCACGACTCCATCCAAGAAGGACGGCTGGAAGAGCCGATGGTGATGACCTGGCCCGCGGGCAGCTGGTAGCTCTTCTCCAGCGAGGACGAGGCGGCAGCGGTGGCCATCTCCTGCTTGAAGTCCAGCACCACATAGCACAGCTTCTCCTTGATCTTGCGCTCAGCCGTGGTGATGAAGCTGTAGCCGTGCTCGGATCTTCGTGAGGTCAGGTCGCAGCCCCCCAAATCCAGGTTCAGGATGATGTGGGGCAGCGCACAGCCCTCATAGGTGGGCACCGTGTGGGTGACCCCATCCTCAGACTCCATGATGATGCATGTGGTGCGGCCTGCAGCGTACAGCGCCAGCACGGCCTGGATGGCCACGTACGTGGCGGGTGTGTTGAAGGTCTAGAACATGATCTGGGTCATCTTCTCCCAGTTAGCCTTGGGGTTCCGAGGCGCCTTGGTCAGAGCACCGGGTGCTCCTCAGGGGCCACACACAGCTCGTTGTAGAAGGTGTGGTGCCGGCTCTTCTCCATGTCTTCCGAGCTGGTGACCGATGCCCTGCTCGATCCGGTACTTGAGTGTCAGAATGCCCCGCTAGTTGTAGGCCTCACTGCTCATGTTCAAGTCCTTCTGGCCCATGCCCACCATCCTGCCCTAGTGCCAGGGGCACCCCACGATTGACGGGAAGACCACACGGGGTGGGGAGGGTGCGTCGTCGCCTGCGAAGCCGGCCTTGCACATGCTGGAGCCGTTGTCCGTGACCATGGCTGCGATCTCTTCTTCCATGGCGACCAAGAAGCAGGCAGCGGTGGTGAGAGCCTCAGAAGCGGAGACTGAGACCCCAACTGACTTTTAAATCCAAGGGCCCTCCATATATATTTGAACAAAAGGCTTGAAACCTTTCTATAACTATTATCATTTCTCCAAGTTAATAGTGTTTCCAGAGGCCCAGAGGCATGTGGTTTAGGAATTGGTTGCCACTGCTGCTTCCAAACCTTAATCATTCTGGGAGTTCCATCAAATACTGCCCTCGATTGGTAGCTTTTATGGTGTTTGGCACACTTATGGCACAGTTATTTCACTATTGCATTTGAGACTCCAATGGCACAAGGTTCAGTATCACAGCAAACCAAGATTACCTTAGCACAGCAAATTGATAGAAGACTGCTGTATGATTTAGAAGAATGTTCCTCCAAAATATAGTAACAATGGATTAAAAGATAATCCCACGGGCCCAACTTTTAAATATAAGGGCCCTCCAGGAGGTCTTATTGACGTTAAACAAGAGGCTTAAATAAAAAAACAACCACAAAATCCATGCAGATTCTCAACCCAAACAAAAGCACCATTTTACAGAGCCTAACCACTTCACACAACTCCAGAATGGAGACAAGAGCCTGGCTTTATATATTATTGTTAAGTGTCATTGAGTAGTGACCCTATAACAAAAGATCCTAACCCTGTACTATAACTATTGTCCTCTCTCTCTAAATTCATAGACTGGTCAGTGGTGAGAGTGGGCTGGAAGCCTCTTGTTGGAGCCAGTGAGAGAATGGTGCAAGAGATGGTTTGTCCCATAGAACCTGAAAATACAGGGCTATTCCTGATCTCCTCAGCAACATGATTTTGGAAAGCAAAACTCCTTTTCGGTCTTAGTAGCTGATGTTTGAAAGAGAGTCTGTTTACTGTAGGGATCCCTTTGACTGTGCCCTGTCTGGTTCTTGCTACAGAGGAGGAACCTTCTACTGCAGCAGATGCACCCGAGTGGTCACATCACCTGTTCTCAGAAGGCACCTACAGGTCTATCTGAACTGTCCCTCAAGATTGGGGTGTTCTGTGAAGGTCAAGGTAGGAGACAGCCCTTGTGCCTTTTGCTTACTTCTTCACACCTCCCATATGGACATGAGATGGGCACGGTAGGGTTCAGCACACTGACCATATGCTCACTCCTCCACACCCACCATCTGAAAACCACAGCCCTCATTCCAACTCTAAGGAGAGTCCCTGGAACAGAGGGACTGGTCCTGTCCATAATAAACTTGGCTCATGGTCTGGGAAAGAAGACAGCTGGTTCCAGACTTAACCTCCTGGGTTGAGAACATGACTATTTTTGCATGAAAACTTTTCACTGATGGTCAGTCTAGCTTTTAACAGCTGGATTCACTCTTGTTGCAGCTTCTGCAGAGCAGTATCTCCTCCCTTCTACAGTCAGCCACCTCTGAGGATGGGGTAAGTATGTGGCCAGCCCATTCAGCCCTGTCTTCTAGGAAGCATGTAGGTAACTCCAACTCTCAGTACAGCACAGCTCTCTCAGTTCCTCTCAGCCCCTTCACACAGGCCTCCTCTCAGCCCTCAGACAGGCCTCCTCTTAGACCTACACACAGGCCTTCCCTCAGCTCCTTCACACAGGACTCCTCTCATCCTCTAAAGGACAAGTTATTTTTGGCCCTCATACCTATATCACATGCAAGTGAAATCTTGCTGAAATTATTGGAAACATCTGGAATGGTAAGTACATTGACAAGGAACTTCCAGAAAGTCAAGTTCAATTCAGAAGAGGCTATGACATTAAAGATATCATTGTTAATTTTAGATGGATCCTACCTGAAAGCAGAGAATACCAAGAATTTTTTTGTTTGTGTTTTATTGACTATGCAAAGGAATTTGACTGTGTGGATAATAACAAATTATGGCTAACATTATAAAGAATTTGAAACCTGTAACACTTCATTGTGCTTATCTAAAACCAATACCGAAACCAAGAAGCTGTTGTCAGAACAGAACAAGGGAGTACTCATAGCTTAAAATCAAGAAATATGTATATCAGAGTTGTATCCTATTCTATCTGGATGCTGAGCAAATAATTTGAGAAACCGGACTATCAGAAGAAGAATGTGGCTTTAGGATTAGAGGAAGACCCACTGACAACTGGTGTTATGCATGTGATACAACCTCACTTGCAGAAAATGAAGAAACACATGCTGCTGAAGAGCAACAACTGCAGTCTTCAATATGGATTACTTCTCAACATCAAGAAAACAACAGTCTTCTCTAGACCAAGAGTCAACAACATAAGAAATGGAGATAAGAGTAAAGTTGTCAACGACTTAATTTTACTTGGATTCATAATCAACACCCTTGGCACCCTTAGTCAAGAAATCAAAAGATATGTTGCATTGGGGAAATCTGCTCTAAAGACCTCTCCAAAGAGCTGGAGAGCAATGATGTCAGTGTAAAGAGATGGGCCTGATCTTAGCCATGTTTTTTCAGTTACTTCTTATATATCTGATAGTTCGGCAATGAACAAGGATGACCAAAGACTTGATTCCTTTGAATTGTGTTGTTGGAGAAGCATATTGAATATTCCATGACAATAAAGAAAACAATCAAGTGTGTCTTGCTGGAATTGCAGCCAGGGTGTTCTGTAGAGTCAGGGATAGTGAAACTTTGCTTCACACACTTTGAGCATGTTAGGAGTCCTGGGAAAAAGACATCATGCTGGGGAAAGTGGAGGTTCCAAGAAAGAAAAGGGATTCTCAACAAAAAGGATTGTCACAGTGTCAGTGGGCTGAAAGTTGTCAAGATGATGCGGATGGCATAAGGCTCAGATCAGTTCTTCGCAGTGTTGCTATTAAGTCTTAGTCACCTCAACTGCACTTAACAATATATCATGCCTTTAAACCAAGTGAAAATGGAATGAGTAGAAACATAGGTTAAATCTACAAATAGAGTCTTTGAGAGTCACTAACTGCCTGGGAGGAGGTTGCCTTTATCTCTGCTGTGGAACCACTGGTGGATTTCATCTGGCCACTTGGAAGTTAGCAGCGCATCTCCTGTGACCTAGGCCATCAGAACTCCCTGATCTGAGAAGCTCTGATGATCTAGTCTGTGAGGAGTAGAGCTAATCCAAAGGCCGAGCTTCTAGTGGTTCTAGTTTAGCAGTTGGGCTAAGAAGATAGTTGGGAAATCTCCTCTCATTGGATTTACAGCCTCACAAACTCCATAGAGGGTCATCTCTAAGCTGTTTGTGACTCAGGGGCAGTGAATTGCATTCACAGAGGATCTGAGCTGCTGTTCTCACCCAGCCTTGGAGGTACGTAGTCTCCAGGAGGTGCTTAAGAGGGCAGGTCTAGTTATCAGGATTGTGCCTGTGTAAAGATTATGCCCAAGGCAAAGCATAACACAATGCAGGACACCCAAATGCACTTGGCTTGGAGTTTACAAACTGGTTTTATGACCTTTCATTTGAGACTTCAGGAGTGAGTAGGGGCTCAGATGGTGGTGCCTATTTGTGGTTCCTGAGCTGAATCCCCTGGCTGGGCTTGGTCTGCCCTCACAAGTCCCCAGATACACTCATGGGGCGGGGCGGGGCCAGAGGAGTTGTGGCCCTTCACCCACCTGCTGAGCCTCCACTAGGCATCCGGAGCCCAAGAGGAGGCCAAGGCAGAAGCTTTCCTCCATTTACCTGGCTTTCTTTTAGCTGAGGCTGACTGTTCTTCCCACCTAGTTCATGTCTTAACTAAAATGCTTCTGTAACATAAAACTCTACCTACAAAGACCTCTAGCTCGTGGACATACACATGAGCATGTGTGTCACGTGTTTTGGTGTCAGGGCAATAGACATGGAATGAGGTTGCATTCTGATCCTAGAGGTTCATGCATCAGTAAGCGCAGATCCCATCCAGCTTTGCACATGAGAGGGTCCAGGAGCTGGGGAGGGGTGCACTTAGGCCGGACCTTGGGAACCTGCAGAGCAGCAGGCTCACGGCCTCGCTGTGGACAAAGCCCTCGTTACTCTGCTGGGCTCTGCTGGTTTTCTGGGTGAGAATTTACCTCATCAAAGCCAAAGGATCATTTAGGACTTTTTATAAAAAGCTAACTTCCAGGGAGCTCTGGTGGCCAAGTGGCAAGAAGTTGCACTGCAATCCCAGAGATATGCAGTTCAAGTCCACCAGATGCTCAGTCAGATCCAATTTGACGGTACACGCACAGAAAATAATAAAATAAAATAAAAAAGCTAACTCCCCTCCCCCCGCCCCCGAGCATGGGCTCTGTTTCTGTCAAGATAGACCAGCGTTTGATGCCATGGCACCATGAAGGTGAACGCAGGCACCGATGTCCCGTGCAGAGAGGACCAGTCAGTCACCACTCCAGTCAGGTCCTAGCAGTAACCTTTTAACAGCAGGATTTGGAGTGCGTTTCTTGACTATTAAAGAAAAAAAACTTATGGATGGTATTTTTAAAAGAAATGACTAATGACTAACTTTAAAATATCAGAATTCCAGATTTTTACCCTGAATGAGCATGAGAAACACAGTCAGCCTTGGACAGACTAACATCCCAGGCCCACCAGCCTAGCTCTCCTCTGCCCTTCCAGCCCCTAATCCGCACCTGCTTTCTGGTCCTCAGCACTGTCCATCCATGGTGCTGAGTCCTTACCATATATCCTCGGGATTCATAATGAGCTCTCTTGAATGACTATGTGAAAGGCCCCAGCTGAATTTCTGTCCGTATTATAGCAGAAGCCAGGCCCCAGAGGTGATCTTTAACACTGTAGAGTCAATTGCCTTTAGATTTATCTCCTACCAATCTTGAGGAAGCTCTAGTGGCCTCGTGGTAAGAAGCTGCATTGTAATCCCACAAGCACGGTTCGAATCCACCAGTTGCTCCAAAGGAAAAGAATGAGCATTCTCTTCCTGTGTGATTTAAAACCTCTGCAAAGGTGAGCTCTGGTGGCCTAGTGTCAGGAAACTGCACTGCAATCCCAGAGGTGAGCGGTTCAAATCCACCAGATGCTCTGCTGAAGAAGGAGGAACAATAGCCTCCTGTACCAGTCAGATCCAATTTGACGGTACACACATTAAAAAAAAAAAATTTAAAAAAATAAACCCTCTGCAAACCCACTGACAGGTCAGCTATGGGTTGGTTCTAACTCGACAAAACTCAACAACCACCATCACCAATCTTAACCAGTAATCCTCACTATACAACACCACTGTTGCTGCTGTTGTTGTTCTTGTTGATATGTACCATATGATTAATCACACAGGAGGAGAGTGCTTAAACTTTTCCTGCAGAGGAGCTGATGGATTCGAACTGCGTGTATTTGGGTTGGCAGCACAACTCTTTACCACTAAACCACCAGAGTGCCCTATTACACAACTACCAATGTTAATCTTTCTTTTTTTAATTAACTGCCAACTTTAATTCTTTTTTATTTTTATTAAGGAAGTCAGAACTCTTACTGTTGTGGTGGTTGTTTGTCAACAAGTCAGAACCAACTCATAGCTGACCCTCCAGTGGGTTTTCTGAGGCTTTAAATCACACAGGAGGACATGGCTCATCTTTCCCCCACTGGACTAGTGGATTCAAACTGTATGCCTTAGAGTTGGCAGTGCAGCTTCTTACCTCTAGGTCACCAGAAGTTGGAGATGTGGTTGTTGTGTATAATCAAGTCAGAACCGGCCCATAACTGACCTTCCAGCATGATTTCAGAGGCAGTTAATTGCACAGGAGGAGCCTGCCCATCTTTCTTCCATGGAGCAGGTGGTAGACTTGAACTGCACACCTTTGTGTTGGCAGTACAGTGCTACCAGAGCTCTCTGGACTGTTATTAGTCACATTACGTAAGACAGGGTTTTTTTTAATATATTTATTTTATTTGGGTTTTTTGTGTGTGTGTGTGTGCTGTCAAATCAGATCTGACTGGTGCAGGAGGAGACTGTTCCTCCTTCTCGAGCAGAGCATCTGGTGGATTTGAACCGTGCACCTCTGAGACTATAGTTGCAGCTTCTTGCCACTAGGCCACCAGAGCTCACCCTAAGATAGGTTTTTAACACCATGCTTTCTAACAGACGGGAGACCAAAGTCACATGATGAGTGGACCTCCGGCTAGGCTCAGAGGCCACCCCAATCCTGATATTTATTGCTATAGAATAGCTATCTCAGCTTCTTGGTGGGCCATGCCTTCTGATAGGCAGACCCACAACAGCCCACCCTTGTTGGCCTCAGCACAATCATGTGGCTCTGGGCCGGGCAGAGTCACTTCTGCATATGCTGATAGTCAGGCCCTCCAGTGCTCTGGCCTAGGCCCTCCATGACCCCTCACTCACAGACTAGTTTCTGTGACTTGAGAGCCAGCAAGGCCCAGCTGGAGTCCTTCCCTGAGCAGGCCCTCCCCCAGCACTCCCTTGTAGAGCTTGTCACTGAACCAGACAGTGTAGGATAAGGACCCCTCCCCAGGCGGTGCCCTGCTGTGTAGGTGTGTGACCAGACAACAGTGGTGCCCTGATATGCCCACAAAGTGCCAGCAGAATCAGATTGTGGAAGAACATGGTTCCTTCCCTGCTTCATCTCCCATAAGTTGGTGGGTACTGATTTTTCCAATGCTGTTGAGTCTCCCTTTATTTTCAGCCCACTCACATAGGAAGAGGCTTTCCACTGAGAATACTTCACACCCTGGCACCCCTTGGGATGACAGTATACTTCAGGCCCCTATGCCCTGGGGTTCCAGCAGAAAATGAAACTTACCCTAGATTAAGTAGTAACCATAAAATACTCATCCAGAAAAAGCTTTAATTGCATTACTATATGTGAAGAGGTCTTGAGCCCAGTGTAACTTTAGAAGAAACGGCCTATTAAGAAGGGAAGTTTTGGGCAAAGTTCTAGGAAGTCCTTTGTTGCTAGATTCGGGAAGTGGTCCAAGGGAAGTCGGAGACAGCTAAGTGGTGTGCCCAGCACCAACCTCTAGCTACTTCCCTAGTTCTTTCTCTACAGCTAGGGAGTTCTGGTGGTGTAGGGACTTGCACTCCTGACCCAAAGGCCGTGCCTCTCTGGCGGTTTGCCTCTACCCACCACCTGCTCCTCAGGACAGAGATGGACAAGCCCCATGTTATTTACAGCCTCGGAAACCCACTGGACAGTCACCTGGGAGTTATTTCCCACAGCAGTGAGATTCCGAGGACTACCTTCTCCAACACAGAGCTTTTCTGTTTTTCATTGTGTCAGACTAAACTCGATTATCAGAATCCACCATCTACTCATTTACCATAATCACAGGGTTTGATTTTTTGTTTTTTTGTTTTTTCTCCTTGCCAATGCTGTTTTCACCATTTGAGCAGCAGAAGGTCATGTCCTGGGGAGGAGCTCCTCCACGCTGGCTCTTTGGTGCTGTTGTTTGGAACAGACTGTCCAGGGCTAGCTCTGTTTGTTTTAACCAGAATGCTTTTATCACTGCAGAGTTATGAAGTGAAGAGTGTCCTCGGGAAGGAGGTAGGGCCACTGAGCTGCTTCGTCTGGTCCACAGCCAGCTACCCAACAAGCTTCACTGGACTGGAGGAAGTTCAGCTCCTGCACGCAGGGGTAGCCTCTGCCAGCCACCCTGTGCTGTCTGGGCATCTGTGAACTTCGCAAGAGTGCTTGGAGGTGGGTGGGTGGCTAACAATGGACAGAGTGAATGTATTTCATGATCTTTACTCAGATTTTTCTGGGGCAAATGGTAGTAAAATGGTGTTTTGCAAATAATAAATGTTTCCTATAATTTTATATTTTTTATTACTTCCTGTGGTTATCTACAAATATAAGGTGTATATTTTGTCAACAATATTAAAAGATCAACATTGTTTAGTTGTAATTCTAACATTTGAAATTTTATGACTGAGCATGTTTGGTTTTTCCCCCTTATACTATGTTGTAAATGTTCCCCTAAAACGTATCCTTGAAAGCTATAACCTTTGTCTTCTATTTTAATAGTACCCCACAATAAATGGTCAACCTATGTACTTTTCAGATCAATTTTTTTTTTAATGTGGCAGAAAACTATGTCACAGGTGAAACTGTTACCCATAAAGTTTAGATAAGTTAACCGGTGTGATTTACAGCTATTCCGAC
Organism: Elephantulus edwardii; assembly: GCF_000299155.1. Lineage (NCBI taxonomy): Eukaryota > Metazoa > Chordata > Mammalia > Macroscelidea > Macroscelididae > Elephantulus > Elephantulus edwardii. The sequence goes on along the minus strand of NW_006399758.1, from coordinate 385,863 downwards.
TAGAGATCTAGGTAGCTCGCTGCACAGCAGAGCTGTTTAATCAAGCTGTGTAATGTACAGAGAGCAAAGATTACACAGGCTCAAGTACACCTTGTGGTAGGTCATGTACTATTAAAGACAACCCCTTATTCATATGTTGCTAAGACCATGGCTATCTTTTGCTGTGTTGGCAGAGATTTAAATTGGCATAAAACTATGAATTTCATTTGGACAATAAAGACTTTTCATGCGTGTCCTTCCTTATAGCAATATCATTTACCAATCTGTGGTTATTACCTAACGTACACAGTGGTTTAGACTAAAAAAATGTGTCTGGGAAGAAAGGCATACTTTTATGCTAAGATAAATCTTGAAATATTACAATAATTGGTAAGATGTACGACTTTTAAGTTGCTTTGTGTCTTGTTTTTACCCACTTCACAAGTATTTTGTATTTGTACTCACTTTAAAAATAATCTTGTTCGCAAGATAGGAAAGTGAAAGCAAAGTCCCTTGAATTCAGAGATGCAACAGGCTTTTGGACAACCAGGCCCTTTTCTGCCACCATCCCTCGGAGGCCCCTGTCCACTCACTCCTGGCCCAGGCCCACCTCCCACATGCAGCCACAGCTGCCCAGACCTCAGGCAAACTCACACCGAGTCCACTGGTCCCCCACAAGGGCTCTGTCCTTGTCCCAAAGCCTCCCCAGGCTATACCCACTGCACACACCATGGCCATCCCTGCCGCCTGAGTGCAGGGGTCACTGTAACACCGGAGGCAGGGCTGCTTCTAAATGCTTTATTCTTACAAATATTGTAAAAATTCATAAAAAAAGGTGAGCATGCTCAGTCTTTTCCTTTCAGTTACAATAAAAAGGGTTGGCTTGAGACGAGACGTTGACAAATGTACCTTAGCTGCATCCATAAGAGTAAGATGTAGAAAAAGTCACCATTATAAAAATAATTTAGGGGAGAGTTACCAGTCCTAGCTTTGGTGCAGTTCAGGCCAGCGTGCCCGTGGGCCTGGCCCGCCCCGCCCGTCAGGCTGAGGTATGGGTCGTTGGCGAGTCTGTGGGCGGCCGGCGTCACCGGCCATCGGGCGCCCCGGCCGCCAGGAAAGGCATGCCAGGCAGCTGCTTGAAGAAGTGCCGCAGGCCGGCCAGGTCCCGCGTGAGCTGCTCCACGCGCCGCTGCAGCTTCTCATTCTCCGCAGACAACTCCACCAGCTTCTGTTGCATCTCCTGGTTGCGCCGCTTGGCCTTGTCCCGGCTCTTGCGCACGGCGATGTTGTTGCGCTCCCGTCGTTGCCGGTACTCGGGACTACCGCGCTCCGGACCCCTCTTGGCTGCCTTGTCGCGTGGCGGCGCGGGGCTGTGGCGGGCGGGCTCGGGAGACGTGGGCGGCGTGGGCTGTGCAGCCAGGCTCACCACGGTCTGCGCGCACGCCGCCACCTGCGCGGGTAGCAGCGAGCCGGCTGCGTCGCCGTCGCCCCAGTCGGGCTCGCGCTTGACCGCGCGCGGGGCTGAGGGGCGCGCGAGGCCGCCGGGCAGGGGCTCCAGGCCTCCTGCCGCGCCCGCGCCGCCCGTCTTGTGGTTGCTGTTGAAGAGGTCGGCAAAGAGTTCATCATGGCACAGCTCCAGCGTGGGCACGGCCGCCATGGAATCGATGTAGGCACTAAAGTCGATGGCGCTCTCGTCGTCGTACATGGCGGACGCAGCACTGCCAGGTTCTGCAGGGCACCCCGGTGGCGCAGCCCGAAGCGGCTTCACAGAGCGGCTCGACTCATAGAAGGCTGCGGGCTCCGCTGGCCAGAGCGCGCTGCGGGCCGGGCTGTCCAGGCTGAAGAGCGCGGCGCACATGGCAATGGCCAGGCTCTGCCGTTGGGGCCGCGGCGGTCACCTAAGCTGCCCAGTCCACAGCCTTTTCTACCAGTACCCAGAGGCCCCGCCCCGGCTCGCGGGGGCGCCGTCCCGGGTCAGGGGCGAGGGCCCTGGAGGAGCGGGAAGAGGTGGGGCCCCGAATAGCCTGTCCCCGCCCCGCTTTAGCGTCCCAGGTTCCCTAGTCTGAGGCTTCCCTCCACCCGCAGCGGGCGGTGCCTGCTCCCGCCGCGCCCTCTCGGCCGGGAAGGCCCCGCCCCGGCCTGCTGTCCCTGGGCTCCCGCACCAATGTTCCAGGCCCCTCTGCCAGCTCCAAGCGCCCGCCCTCTCCGGAAGCCCCGACCCTGCCCGCTGTCCTTGGACCCCGCAGCGAGGTTCCCGGCCTCTTAGGCTAGCTCTCAGCGCCCACCCTTCCAGGGTGCCCGTGCCCAGCTCCGCACTGAAGTTCCCCGCTCCTTCCCTAGCTCCCAAGTCCCCGCTCGGAAAGGACGCCTGACGCCCAGCCCGGGGTGGGACTCCCTATGGCTAGGAGGACGGACAGGAGCCCCAGCTCCCTGGGCACTTTGGGAACCACCAGACACACTATATGGAGTCTCCAGTACCGCGCGAGCCCACGCCGCCCGCCGGGGCTGCAGTCCCGCAAACCGCGCTGGACCCGCCCCCACCTCCGGTCGGTCAGTGGCACCCCTCTTCCAGGAGTAGCCGGGCGGTGCCACCTGGCGGTCGTGGACAGCAAGAACTCTAATGTATTTGAGAGATTTCCTGGCGGTCGTGGACAGCAAGAACTCTAATGTATTTGAGAGATTTTTCCTGCTAAATAAACCTGTAGGGAGCTCTGGTGGGTGGCCTAAAGTGGTAAGGAACCCTACCACAATGCCGAAGGCAAGCGTCTCAAAGCCACGAGCTGCTCTGCAGGCGAAGGATGGCAGTATCTTCTGAAACACCCGTGGGAGGGCCAGCTATTGGTTAGCTCTAACTCAGTGGTACACAAGAATAACATGGAGAATCAGTGACTCAGTGTACACCTTCCATCTTCTTTTAATGCTTCCCGGATCATTCAATATTCTGCCCTTACGTATTCCAATTTGAGGCTTGATTTCTTTTCCTCCCTCCCTTCCTCCTTTCCTCCCTCCCTCCTTCCCTCTTGAGAAATGAAGCCAGTGTTTGGCCCTTTTGATTTTTCTGAATCCAAGTCTTGGCACATTTCATTATAATACTTTGTCATGTTTTACTGAGCTGCCTTTTGAAATCTTCTGTTCAACTCCTTCCTAATTTCTTCCCTTTCCTTGGGCTTCTCGGCACTCTAGTGGAATATTCACAGTCTCTTCTGGCATACATCTCAATCTTCCTCCTCTGTCTTTGTAATAATCTTTTGTATTCTTCATGGATGATTTTTTTTTTTATATATTTCCACAACTCATCAGGTCTTCGTTCATTAGAACCTGTTCCTGAGTTGGTTTTGAAATTTCAGGTAGGATATACTCAAGGTGAAATTTTGGTTCCTGTGAATTTTATTTAACCAGCTTTAGTTTTAGCTTGAACTTGCATATGAGTAGTTGTTAATCTGTTCCTCAGTCAGCACCTGGGCTAGTTTTCACAGCTGATAGCTTCACCAGTGATTCTTTCCACAGATGTATATAATCAATCTGATTCCTGTGCAGACCATCAGGTGAAAGTCATTTGTATAGTCACCGTTTGTTTCTTATAAAAGTTATTTGCAGTGAACAAATCACTGATTGTATAAAATTTTATCATTCTATCTGCACCCTCATTTCTGTCACCAAGTCCATGCTTTCTGACTCCCAATTCTTCTTCCTTGTTCCCAGCTTTTGCATTCCAGTCACCAATTGTTATTAATGCATCTTGATTGCATGTTCGATTGATTTCCAGCTGCAAAATTTGATAGAAGTCTTCTTCCTTTTTGGCTTTGGTTGTTGGTA
>NW_006399758.1:380062-381968 GCF_000299155.1 Elephantulus edwardii | reverse complement strand
GACTTCCTTGTATGCATATGGATATTATCCTGTCTCATACAACATTTTATTTCAAGATGGATCTAGAAATGACCTTTTTACCTATATGAATGTGACCCAGTTTTTCCTCATCTTTTCCTCTCCTAGATACTAGATCATATGAATCAAAACATATAGTCAAGAGCCAATGGTGATGAAGGAGGAAGTTCAAGCTGCTCTGAAGGATTTGGGGGAGCAATTAAAACCCCAGGAATTGATGAAATAACAACTGACATATTTCAACAAACATGCTGTCCTGGATATGCTTACAAGGTTGTGCCAAGAAATCTGCAGGATGACTACCTTGCCAACCAACTGGAAGAGATCTATACTTACACCAAAAAAGGTGAACAGAGTGTAGAAATTATCAAATATCACTAGTATCACACACAAACAAAATCCTACTGAAGATTATATATATATAAAAAATGACAGAGAACTACCAGAAATACAAGGTGGATTTAGAAGAAACCATGGCAACAGAGACGTTATTGCCAATGTCAGATGAATTTAGGCTGAAAGCAGAGAATATCAGAGGAGTGTCTATGTTTCATTGACTGAAAAATTTGACTATGTGGATCATAACAAATTGTGGCTAACTTTGAGAAAGGGATGTTATACATTAATTTATTATGATCCATGGTGTCAAACACTTTTGTATAGTCACTAAAACACAAGTAAACATCTTTATGATATTCTCTGCTTGCAGCCAAAATCCATCTGACATCAGCAATGATATCCCTTGTGCCACAACCTCTTCCAAATCATGCTTGCATTTCTGGAAGTTCTAGTAGTTTTTTAATAATCTTCAACAAGCTTTTACTTTCATATGATATTAATGATATGTTAAATAATTCTTTTAGATCACCTTTTTAACTGTTTTCGAATTACTGGGCATAGACTAGTGAGCATGTCCATGGCTAACACTTCAGGTGGTATTCTATCAGTTCATGGGACCCTGTTTTTTGCCAAGGTCCTCAAGTCTTCCTTCATTGCCATTAGTCTTTGATCATATCCTACTTTCTGGAAAGATTGAGTGTACCAATTCTTTTTGGTACTGTAACTGTATATATATTCTTTCCATTTTCTTTTGCTGCTTCCTGCATCATTCAATATTTTGCCCATAAAATCCATCAGTATTGCAACCATATTTGCTATTCAATTTTTCAGCTTGAGAAATATGAACATGTTATCCACTTTTGGTTTTCTAATACAAACTATTTGCACATTTCTTGTCTTCTAGAGCTGCCCTTGAAATCTCCTGTTTCAATCTTATTTCAGGATTCTTTTCCTGTGTTTTGGTTTATTTTCATTCCAGTGCAATCTTCAAAGTCTCTTCTAACATTCTTTTTCTTGATTCCCTGTCTTTGTAATGACCTTTTGTTTGCTTCATAGATGGTGTCCTTGATATCATTCCACAACTGATCTGGTCTTCGACAATTAGTGTTCAAAGCTTTGAACTTATTCTTGAATTGGTTTTTAAATTTAAGTGGGATAGTCTTAAGGTTGTGTTTCGGTTCCCAGAGACTTGTTTTAATTTTGTTCACCTTCAGTTTGAACTTGCATGTAAGAAATTAATGGTTTGTTCTACAGTCAGCCCCTGGCCTTGTTCTTTTAAATTTTATATTGGTTTGCATACAAAATTTGTATACATTGTGTTTCATTTATGTGCTTTTTATTTTACACATTCCTTCATTGACATTGTATTTCATACAATCATTTCCATACACTGTGTTTAATGAAATTAATCCCCACTGATCTATGCTCCATGTCCCCTATCTTTTTAGATCCCTACTGTTGTTGTTGTTATGTGCCGTCGAGTCGTTTCCGACTCATAGCGACCCTATGCACAACAGCCCTAAACCCTGCTCTATCCTGCGCCAACCGC
>NW_006399758.1:335733-378882 GCF_000299155.1 Elephantulus edwardii | reverse complement strand
CAGTTGGGTCACCTTTCTTTGGAATGGGAACAAATATAGATCTCTTCCAGTCAGTTGGCCAAGTGGTTGTTCTCCAGATTTCTTGGCACAACTTCATTCACCTCTCCTCCCTCTGCGCACCAAATTGTGTGACCCTGTGACTTCCCTCCTTCCCACTCTCAGCCCCAGTGCCCTTCTCCTTTTCTCCCTTTGGACTTTTGTACACATTTACTAGTTATCCTTCTGTTTTTACAATAATAGTTTTATGCAATATTTGTCTTTATGAGACTGCGTTTACTCAGCCCAATGCTTTCTAGCCTCTCCCATATTCTATAGTATTTTACAAAATTGTTGCTTCTGAGTGCTGCATAGTAGTCCATCATGTGAATGTACCACTGTTTCTCAACCCATTCATTTGCTGATGGACATTTGGGTTGTTTCCACTTCCTTACTAAACCTTTTAGGTTTTTAAATCATAAACCTCAGGGTTGTATCCTTTCTCAAACCTTTTCAATCTGTATCTTGAGAAAATTGTTCAAGAAGTTAGACTTCATGAAGGAGAATATGGCACCAGGAGTGGAAGAAGTTTCATCAACAACCTGTGTTACGCAGATGACAAAATTTTGCTTGCAGAAAATGAAGACTTGAAGCACTTGCTGCAGGTCAAAGACTACAGCTTTCAATATGAGTTACATCTCAACATCAAGAAAATAAACACTTCACCACTGGAATAACAGGAAACATCAGGTTGGTAGAAAGAAAACTGAAGTGGTTTTTGTTTTGTTTTCCTTGTGTGCCGTCGAATTGGATCCAAGTGGCACAGGAGGAGATTGCCCCTCCTTCTCCAGCAAAGCATCTGGTGAATTTGAAAAATAACTGAAGTTTTCAAGAATTTAATTTTACATGGACCCATAATCAACACCACTGGCAATAGCAGTCAAGACCTCAGAAGATGTGCTACATTGAGAATAACTGCTGTCAGTGAGCTCTCCAGAGTGCTAACAAACAAGATTATCAGTTTAAAGGCGAAGGTGCCCCTGATCCAGGTCATGGTTATTGCAGCTCCTCTGCATTTGAGAGTTGGGCAATGAATAAAGAGAGTTAGACAGTGAATGGAAGAAGAATAGCTCTGACTTGTGATGTTGGTAAGGAGTTTTGAACGTAACATGAAATGCCAAAAGAACAAATAGGCCTTGCAGGAAACACAACCAGGGTGCTCCTTAGAGGCAAGGAAGGTGAAACATCTTCTCATGTGCACTGTGCCTATTAGGAAGAGGCACCATTCCTTGTATAATAAATTATATGCTGCGAAAGGCCCAGGGTCAGCAAAAGAGGGTTGACACAGTGACTGTAACAATGGGCTTGAACATGACAGAGACCATGACGTTGGTGCAGGTTAGGCCAGAGTTGAGACTGGTGTTCACAGGGTCACTGTGAGTCATAGCTGACTCGATAATACTTAACAACAACGAATATGCCAAGGAAGGCGCTTTGGTGGCATGTTAGGTCAGCAGTTCAAATCCAGAGTGGCGCTGTGGGGCAAAGATGATGTTGTTGATTGTAGAGTCACACACAACTGGTAGAGATCCAATGAACAAAAGTCCTGAGGCCTTTATATAACTCTCGTTTCTCCAGGTTCATGGAGTTTCCAGAGGCATGTGGTTTACGAAGTGGATGCCATTCCTGCTTCCAAACCTGTCTTAAACTGGGAGCTCCACCAAACTGGGTTACTCTACCATGAGTAAACATTATGGCATTCTGACACCCAAATGGCACAAGGTTCAGTGTCACAGCAAACCCAGATAACCTTAGCACAGCAAATTGACAAAAGAGTGCTGTATGACTTAGAAAAATGTTCCTCCAAAATATAGTAACGAGATTAAAATATAGTCCCTCGGGTGCAACTTTTAAATACAAGGGTCCTCCAGGAGGGTCTTGTTGACTCTGAATAAGAGGCTTCAATTAAAAAAAAACAACCCAAGAACAAAAAACCAAAACAAAACCAAGAAACCAACTCCAAACTTTCCACACTGACCATCAACCAAAACAAGAAAGCCCATCTTAGAGAGTCTGCCCTCTTCACCCAGTCTTGTGTGGCTTGGAGGGGTGAGTCCTTTTCTGTGTTGGATGGAGTTCAGCTCTGGAGTGTTTTGGTTGGCCAGAAACCTCTTGTTGGAGCCAATGAAAACTGGGCAAAGATGAGTTAGGGTTTTTGTGTGTGTGTGTGTGTGTGTTTTTTTAATTGTTGAAAAGTACATAATAAACCATGATACCTCTTTATCACCAACTCTAAGACAAATATAAAGTAGGATGCAGATTCATTCATTGATCAGACATTAAATGAATTATCAAAAGGTAACTAGAAGTTCTGTTGTTGTTATGTGCTGTTGAGGAGCCTGCAACTCATAGCAACCCTCGGTACAGCAGCTCTGCAGCCTTCCCTGTGCTGAGTCAGTATCACTGACTCCAATAGAGCAACCCCCATTGCTCCAGAGTCTGTATCAATCCATCTTATCCAGGGTCTTCCTCTCCTGCACTGTCCCTCCACCCATGCGAGCATGATGTTCTTCTCCAAGAACAAGTCCCTCCTGGCCTCATGCCCAAAATATGTCAGATGGAGCTTCAAAATCCTAGCCTCTAAGGAGAAACTCTCTCAAGACAGACCTATTTTCTTGGTGGTCCATGGTATGTCCAAGATTCTTCTCCAGCACCACAATTTGAAGGCATCAATTCTTCTTCTGTCATCCTTAGTCATTGTCCAGCTCTCTGATGCATAAAAAGTAATTGCAAAGACCATGCATGGATAAGGCATGCACCTTAGTCTCTAGACTGACATAATTTCTTCTCAGTACTCTAGAGCGGTTCCTGACAACACATTTTCCCAATGCAATTTGTCTTTTGATTTCTGACTTCTGGTGCCAAGAGTGTAGATTGTTGAGCCAGCAAGCTGTAATTGTTAACAAACTCAATCTCTTCTCTATCATTGTGCTGCCAATTAGTACAGTGGTCAAAATCTTTGTCTTCTTGATGTTGAGCTTTAATCCATGTTGAAGGCTGTAGTCCTTGACCTCTGCAGCAAGTGTTTCAGGTCCTCCTCAGTTTCAGCAAGCAAGGTTGTGTCATCTGCATAACAGAGGTTGTTGATGAGTCTTCCTCCAACCTGATGCCACATTCCTCCTCATAAAGCCCAGCCTTCCGAATAATGTTATGCATATAGCTTGAAAAGATATGGAGACAGGATGCATCCCTGATGCATTCCCTTCCTGATTTTGAACCATGCAGTGTTTCCTTGCTCTGTTCTGCTTTCTGGTCCAAATACAGGTTTCACAATCAAGTGTTCTGGAATTCCTCAAGGTTAACCACAATTTGTTGTGATCCACATAGTCAAATGTCTTTGCATGAATGAAATACAGGTAGATCTTCCTCTGGTACTCTTTGCTTTTTCCCAAGATCCATCTGACATTGGCGACAATTTCTCTCCTGCTACAACCTCTTCTAAACTCAGCTTGTAGTTCTCTTTTGCTGTTTTGTTCCAGCCATTTCTGGATAATCTTGAGCAAGATTTTACTTGTGTGTAATATTAGTGATATTGTTCTATAATTTTCACACCCTGTCAGCTCACCTTTTTTAAAAAAAGTAGGAATAAATATGGATCTCTTCCAGGTAGTTGGCAGAAACTGTTTGTTGAAATATGTCAACTGGTATTCCATAAATTCCTAAAGCCTTGTTCTTGCCAGTTTCTTCAGAGCAGCCTGAACCTCCTCCTTCATCACCATCGCCATATTGCTGCTGGTAGAAGGGGCAATATGGACTTATTCTCATAGGAGCAAAGGAGTGAGGATGGGCAGGGGGTAATCACAGTGTTGTCCTATTTGACAGGTAAAGGGAGTGGTGGATAAAGGAATTGGGGACGATCTGTTGTGAAAAACAACGTATACGAACTTTGTAAGCAAACCAGTATAAAGTAAAAATTTTATTTTAAAAAAAGTTAAAAAATTATTAATGCTTAAATATTAGTTGTACGTGATCCAAGCCATGGTAGTCTCAATTGCTTCCTATGCATCAGAATGTTGGACAATAAATAAGGAAGATCAAAAGGGGGGGAAACAGATCTTGATGTGAAGAACACAAAGATTCTTACACTGGACCATATACAACATAATGGCAGATGGAGCAAAGATTGAATATGTCAGTTAACTTCATCTTATTTGGATCTACAATTAACACCGTAGGTGTCAGGAGTCAAGAAATTAGAAGAAGTATTGCACTGAGAAAGTCTGCAGTTAGGGAACCTCTCCAAATTCTTTATGACTAATGTTGTTAGCTTGAGGACTATGGTGCTTTGTGAACACTTGTTGTGCATCTGAGAGGGGACAATGCATAAGGACGGCAGAAGAATTGATGCCTTTGAGCTGTGGGGTTGGAGAAGAGTACCAAACATCCCATGGACTGCCAAAAGAACAAACAAGTATATCTTGGAGAAAGTTCAGACAGCGTGTTCTTTGGAGGCAAAGATGGTAAAGCTTCACCTCACACACTTCAGGCTTGCTGCTAGGAGGGGCTATTCACTGATATTCATGACGCTCAGGAGAGAGGAAGACCTTCAACTAGACGGATTGACATGATGTCTGCTACAATGGACTTAAGTGTGTGAGGAGGCTTCAGATAAGACAGGTTCAGATCTTTTGTTCATAGGGTTGCTATGAGTTTGTAGTGACTTGATGGCATCTAACAACATCATCATCATGATAGTTGGAACATGGGATATATGTAGTATGAATGTTGGAAAACTAAAAATTGTGAAAAATTAAACAGAGAGCATACATATTGACATTCTAGAGATTAGATGAGATGGGTGGGAATTGGTGACTGAATCATAGTCACATAGAATACTGTTCTGGGATTGAAAAACAGAGTAACCATGGTGTTGCATTCATAGTTAAAAAGACTATTTCAAGTTCTATCCTGAAACACAATGTTGTGATAGTATATATTACCCATATGCATCATGGCAGACTTGTTAATAGGTATTATTCACTAACAGCTAATATTCAAGAGAAGGAAACTGAATATTTTTATAAAATTTTGCAGTTCAAATTGACCAAAATACAATCAAGATAGATTACTATAATTGCTGATTGGAATGGAGAAGTTAGTTGGGAAGTATGAACTTGGTGATAGAAATGAGGCTGGAAACAGGATGAACAAGAATTATCAAATTTTGTACATTCAATGATTTATTTATCAAATAAAAATTTTTAAACAAAAGTTTATAGAAAAGTTGGATGTTTCATTCATTCATTGTTGTATATTTTCCTCCCTCCTCCTACCCGAGTTCATTTTCTTTTTTTTTTAAAATATTCATTATTGGGTGGCAGCTTTAGTTTCTTTTTGATATATTCCTTGTAGTGGTATTGCTGAGTCAAATAGTATTTCTATTTCCAACTTTTTGAGAAAGCACCAGACTGCTTTCCACAGCGGTTGCACCATTTTACACTCCCACCAGCAGTGAATAAAGGTTCCAATCTCTCCACAACCTCACCAGCATTTGTTGTTTGCCGCTCTCTTGAACTTTGCTGTTGTTACTGGGGTGAGATGATATAGTTGCTTTGATTTGCATCTCTGATATCTAGGGATTTTGAACATTTCTTCATGTTCATTTTTCATCTGAATGCCTTCTTTGATGATGTGTCTGTCCATATTCTGTGCGCATTTTGTGACTGGGTTGTTTACCTTTTTCTTGATAAGGTGCTAGAGTGTTACATAAATTTTAGATGAGTCCATTATCAGATATGTCATTGCCAAATATTTTTCCCAGTCTGTGAGTTTTCTTTTTATCCTGTTGTTTCTTGAAGTTTCTTGATGTGCACAGGGATTTGATTCTTAGAAGGTCTCATTCATCTGTTTTAGTCTTCCCTGATTGTAGGTGCAACTACCTTTTTAAAAATAGGGCAAGCAATAGACAGATGGAAAAATGAGGTTAGGCAAGGAGCTATGTGGATACTAGTGAAATGAGAAGGCCACATAGGCTCAGATACACTTTATGCTGAGAAAAGGCCTAAGAGACTAAGCTTTCACTTCAGGCTCAATGAAATCAAGTAAAAGTTTGGTCACATGGACTTTTAAGCTAAAATAGAGGGTAAGATGGCCAAATAGACACAGAAGTTCAAGCATCTGCAGCAAAGACACCACAAAACCCTAACTCTAACCCTACAGAAATGATGATAATCCTGGAACCCTGTATTTTAAAAGAAAAACCAAGTATTTCAAACACAGACTAAAGGGAAAATCCTATGGAAAACATATAAGGAGACAGACAGAACTGAGAACAGTAAACTGTGCCCTGACCATTCTGAGTAGCTGCATTGTTATGTGGAAACCCAGGTTGGCAGCAGTCCCCACACCAGTGGATAGCTGGTGACAGGCACACTTGTCCTTGTGTCCTCTCTAAGATCTGTGTAGTGACTACTCCTCACTACCAAGTGTCAATTTCTTTTTCAAAAGAGAACCAGACATGGTTCTTCTTGTCAGTTCTAGAGGAAATCTGTAAGCCTGGTGTTCTCTGGAGGGTGTCATGTGTCCTGGCCTTTCCAGGTGCCCAGAGCTCCCTGATGTGGGAAACTGAGCTCAGAAGCATGCATCCAACATGTAAGAGTTCTTTCCTTGTGGTACCAAAGTCTTTCCTCTTAATCATACATACATGAAAGATGCTAGAGGTTTCTCCCTAGGAAAGTGTCTCATACACTAGGTCAGGGCTGTGATGGGTTTAAGAAGTGCTGCATCCCACCCTTACTTAATCCTTTTACAAAATTTGGTTTATCACATCGTTGAAGATATTATACAGTTTACAGATTATATCATTACACACATGTATTGGGGAGAGGGGAGCAACTCAATCCTTAGAAAAAGTGGTAAAACATTTGACCCAGAAGTTCAATTACTGGGAATATACCCTAAACACACACATCAAACAGATGTATGCATACTCATGTTTATTGCGGCATTATTCACAATAGCAAAGAGATGGAAGCAACCCTAGTGCCCATCAACAAATGCATGGAGAGAAAACTATGGAGTATTCACACAATGGAATACTATGCAGCACTGAAAACAAAGAACTTCTAAAACATTCCACAAAATGGGTGATCCTGGAGGACATTATACTAAGTGAAATGTCTCAGTCACAAAAGGACAAATACTGCATAATACCATGGTTATAAAATAGGACGTATATGAGGGGTTTGGGGAAACTAGAATAAGAGAGGATTCATAATGATCACTGAATTGAAACAGATGAAGGAAATAACTGTTTAAAAGGAATATATGATTAGTCATTATATGTATGACAATAGTTCAGAATAAGTGGTGCATTGCAAAGTGGACTGGGGCGTGGAAAGGGAGAGGGAGGATATTGTACAATAATGAATGAATGAAAAAATCCAAATTTTCTGCAAACTCATTAAAATCACAATATAAAAAAATTAAAAGTGCTAAAAGGCAAAACATTGTCAACCTACATGTGAATGTGGCATCAGGACTGAAGGAAGACTCATCAACAACCTGCATTATGCAAATGACACAACCTTGCTTGCTCAAACTGAGGAGGACTTGAAACACTTGCTGCAGAAGATCAAACATTGCATCCTTTAATATGGATTGCATCCCAACATCAAGAAAACAAAAATTCTTACCAATGGGCCAAGAGGTGGCATCATGATAGATGCAGAAAAGATTGAAACTGGCTTGAACTGGATCTACAATCAATATGCTTGCCATCAGCAATAAGGAGACAAATTGCCCTGGGAAAATCTGTAGTCAAGGACCTTTCCAAATTACTGAGGAGCAATGATGTCAGTTTGAGGACTAACATAAGCCTGAACCAGGTCATGGTCTTTTCAACCATTTGCTGTGCTATTGAGAGCTGGACAATGAATAAGGATGACAGCAGAATTGTTGCCTTTGAACTATGATGTTGAAGAATACAGAATATCCCAAGGATTGCCAAAAGAACAGATAAGTCTTGGAGAAGATGCAGCCAGAGTGCTCCTTGGCAGCTAGGATGATAGTTTTATCTCACATACTTTTGTGATGTTGCTTGGAGAGGCTATTCCTTGGAGAGAGACATCATGCTTGGAAATGTGGGGGATGGTGAAGGAGAGGAAGACTTTCAACTAGGTTGACACAGTGACTGCAGCAATGGACTAGAATGTGTGAGGGATGATGAAGGTGGCACAAGAATGGACAGTGCTCAGATCTGTTGTTATTAGTGTTGCTATGAGTCATACTTGACTTGAGACACCCAACAAAAACATAATTCCATACTCAGCAAATCTAACCTTCAAAAATGGAGAAATTAAGGCAACTCCAAGTAAATAGAAACTGAGGAAGTAGACCTGCTTCACAAGAAATACTAAAAAAAGTCAGTCATTGGTGTCAAGCTGGCCCCAACTATTTATTCGCTGACCCTCCAGCCATTTTTCTGAGGCTATAAACTGGAGAAGATTGTCTTCATCTGTATTCCTTGGAACTTCTGGTAGATCTGAACCACCAGAGAGGTACCACCTGTAGGTTGGCTGTATGTGACTCCATGGAGACGACTCCACCAGCAGGACACAAGAAATCGTCTTGGCCAACACCACAGTTCACAGGCATCCACTCCATTTCTGTATTCTTTAATCACTATCTAACTTTCAGATGGACAGGTAGCAAATGAAAATACTGTGGCTTGGATCCGGTGCACCTTAGTCTTTAAACACACATCCTTGCTCTTTAACATTTTAGAGAGGTCTCTGACAGCACATTTTCACAATATGACACATATTTTGATTTCTTGACTATTGCTATCATGGAAATAGATTGTGGATTGAAGAAAAATGACATTCTTCACAACCTCACTTTTCACTCCATCTATCATGGTGTGGTCCCTGGTAAAGATTTTTGTTTTCTGGATGTTGAGATGTAACCCTTATCAAGAGCTGTAGTACTTTGCTGTAGTAAGAGTTTCAAGTTTTCTTCATTTTCTGCAATTAAGGTGGTGGCATCTGCACAAAGTACGCTGGTGATGAGTCTTCCTCCAACCCTGAGGCCACTTTTTTATATAGTCCACTTTCTTCAATTATTTGCTTAGCATCCCGAGTGCACAGGCTTGGAGACAGGCTACAACCCTGATACACATCTTTACTATTTTAAACCATGCAGTGTTCCTTTGCTCTAACCCGAACAGTTTGAGGCCACCAGCCACTCCACAGGAGGAGGATGGGCACTCTCCTCCCGTGTGATTAACCCCCTCTGAAAACCCCCTGGAGGGTCACTATGGGTCGGTTCTGAATTGATGGTACACAAGTCTCTCTCTCTTTCTCTCTATATATGTATACGTATTTCATATATAGATATATATTTTTCTCTCTATATATGTATTTCATATGTATATTATATATATATATTTCATATGAGCACAATTAAGTGTTCTGGGATTCTAAGTTTCCTCAATGTTATCCATAATTTGTTATGACCCACACAGTCAAGTGGCTTTGCATAGTTAATAAAACATCAAGTAAGCATTTTTGTGGTATTTTCTGCTTTCAGCCAAGATCCCTCCAACAGCAGCAATATCCCTTGAAACACAGTTTCTTGTGATGATAATGAGTGGCTGGAATGCACAAGTTGGGAACAAGGAAGAAGTATCAATACTTGGAAAGCATGGACTTGGTGATAGAAATGAGGCTGGAGACAAAAATGATAGACTTCTGTACAATCAAAGACCT
Source organism: Elephantulus edwardii (assembly GCF_000299155.1). NCBI lineage: Eukaryota > Metazoa > Chordata > Mammalia > Macroscelidea > Macroscelididae > Elephantulus > Elephantulus edwardii. The sequence goes on along the minus strand of NW_006399758.1, from coordinate 369,139 downwards.
AATCATTACAAATACCTTTTATAAGAAACACACACAATGACTATACACTTGGACTTTACCTGATGGTCTACACAGGTATCAGATCGATTACATCTGTGGAAAAAACTGCTGGGTTGGGGTAAGACTGAGAAAAACTGGATAAATTATGTATAATGTATTGAAACAGATGAGGGAAAGAAAAGGTTAAAGGCGATATATGATTGGGTATTATGATTATGACAGAGTCCAGAATGAAGGTTGCATAGTGGAGTGTACTTGGGGGCTGGGGGTGGGGTGGAATTGTATACTATTGAAGGAATTATTCTTTTTTCTTTTCAAAGAGAATAGTGAACTGGAGAGGAGGAGTGGGTAGGGAGAAAAGTGCAACAATGAATCAAAGGAAATCCAAAATCTCTGTAAATGTTCATTAAAATTAGTAAAAATAATTATCAACAGCATATAACATCAGCAGTAACAGACCTTCTAAGTTTGATCCATTTTATCTTTTATGATCATTATGATTTGAAGCTTTAGCCCTAGATGTTTTATCCATCTTGAGTTGATTTTTTTTTAATTGGTTTCCTTAAAAAGTTTGTTTGTACACGTTTTTACATTGGATCTTTTCCATTTCCTTAACCCATCCCTCTCTTGACCCATCAAATTGTGCAACCCTATGATTGCCCCCTCATCCTCGACCCTCTGTTTTCCCCTTCCCCTACTTAAAGCCTCATACATGTTTTATTATCTGTATCTACAACAATGGTCTTATAAAGTATTTGTCCTTATGGGACTGAGTCCAGTCCCTTCCAAGTAGTAGTGATGTACAGAAGCATTGCTTCTGCTTGCAACATACTATTCCATCATGTGCATATACCATGATTTCCCAGTCCTTTTGATTGTGTTTGGGCATTTGGGCTGTTTCCATTGTCTTGCGATGGTGAATAACATTGCTAAAAACATTGAAAAAAAATGTCTCTTGATTATGAATCTAAGTAAAAAGAAATGCTTGATACCTTGGATTTTGTCTAAGTTTTTCATGATAAGTGGAGAAAAAAATTGGCCAACACAGAAGTATTTTATGAAACAACATATAATCAAGAGGCAATGGTGATGAAGGAGGAAGTTCAAGCTGAAGGAACTGGCAAAAAACAAGGTCCCAGGAATTGATGGAATACCAACTGACATATTTCAGCAAACAGATGCTGCCATGGACACACTCACCAGGTTATGCAAAGAAATCTGTAGGACAACTACCTGACCAATTGGAAGAGATCGATAGTTATTCCCATTCCAAAAAAAAGGTGACCCAACAGAGTGGAAATAATCGAACAATATAATTAATATTACACACAAGCAATATCTGAAGATTATCCAAAACTGACTGGAACAGTACATCAGCAGAGAACTGCCAAATATGCAGACTGTGTTTAAATGAAGCCGTGGCACTAGGGACATCATAGCCAACATTAGATGGATCTTGGCCAAAAATAGAGAGTACCAGAGGAAATGTGTGTTTCATTGACTATGCAAAGGCATTTGTGTGGATCACAACAAATTGTGGCTAAGCTGAGAATGGGAATCTCAGAACACTTAATTGTGCTCATGCGAAACCTGTACTTGGACCAGTTCTCAGAACAGAAGAGGGAAACACTGTAGGGTTCAAGATCAGGAAAGGTATGCATCAAGGATGCAGCCTGTCTGTCTCCATACCTTTTCAATCTATATGCAGATCACTCGGAGGGTAGACTTTATGAGGAGGAATGTGGCATTGGGATTGGAGAAAGACTCATCAAATATTCTGTGTTATTCAGATGACACAATCTTGCTTGTTGAAACTAAGGAGGACCTGAAGTGCTTGCTGCAGGTCAAGGACTGTAGTCCTCAATATGGATTGAAGCTAAACATCAAGACAAAAATTCTCACCACTGGGCCAACTGGCAGCTTCATAATAGACTGAGAAGAGATTGATATTGTTAACAACATCAGCTTGCTTGATTCTACAGTCAACACTCTTGGCACCAACAGTCAGGAAATCAAAAGATGAACTGCATTGGGAAAATCTGCTGTCAGGGACCTCTCTAGAGTACTGAAGAGTTATGATGTCAGTCTGGAGACTATGTTATGTCTGAAACAGGCTATGATCTTCACAATTACTTGCTATGCATCAGAGAGCTGGACAATGACTAAGGATCACAGAGTAAGAATTGTGTCTTTGAGTTGTGGTGCTGGAGAATAGTGTTGAATATAGTGTGGATTGTCAAGAGAACAAACAAGTCAGTCCTAGAGAGGGTGAAATCAAGCTGCTCCCTAGAGGCAACAATTTTGAAGCTCTGTCTCACATACTTTCACCACGTGGCCAGGAGGGGCCAGTGCTTGGGGAAGAACATCATGCTTGGAAGGGTGGAAGGACAGGGTAGGAGAGGAAGACCCTGGATGAGACGGATTGACTCAATGACTGGAGAAATGGGATTAGATCTGTCAGAGATGATGAGACTGGCTCAGGACAGGACAGGTTTCAGAGCTGTTGTGCGCAGGCAACTCGATGGCACATGACAACTGCTAACTCAAAGGTGGCATGTCTCTGTTGGCTTGAATCCACTAGGTGCTCCAAGCGACAAAGAAGGCAATCTCTGCCTGTGAGATTTCCAGCCTCCTGAAAACCTACTGGAGGGTCAGCAATGAGTCAGGTCTGGCTAGATGGCAATGAAGTTGCTTTTTAATTTTTTTTAAAAACATGGATTATGGATCCAAGTAAAACAGAATCATTGGTTCCCGGCTCCTTCTAACATTCTGCTGATGAAGTTGCTCTAGTGATGGCTCTTTTCTCTGAGAATAACAAATTTAGTTCATTTGGCTTCTTTGCTACTTGTATACTTCTCAGAGGCAAACGGCATTCTCTCCTTTTGCCTTTTTTCTGTCTCCTTCACTCTAGGCTGATGGATTTTCTGGGGTGGTAAATAGCTCTATCCACCAGTCACAGACTTAATATCTTTAGCAAAAGATTAGGTAGCTTTTCGTTGGTGAAAACTTGTGTATATGTGGCAATAAAATTTATCAAATTTTTAAATTGTGAGGATCTCTGAGATATCATCCATACTGTAATCTGGATATAATCTATACTTAATGCTTACTTTTTCTGACTTTAAACTATGCAACATCTCCTTGTTCTCTTTGACTGTTTCTTGGTCTATGTGAAGGTTCTGCACCAGCACCATGAAGTGTTCTGGAACTGCCATTCTTCTAATGTGATACACAAATTGTTGTATCAGCTCCTGAATGCCTTTGCATACGTAATAATCATAGGTGAACATGCTTCTGATATTTTCTCCTTTTAGCAAAGAAACATCTGATGTCCGCCAGTGATATCCTTTGTTCTGCTTCCTCTTCTAAATCTAGTTTTAATTTCTGGTAGAGCTAAACATGCTCACTTCTCTATGCCATGAAATCTGGAAGACAGCTACCTAGCTAACGAACTGGAAGACATTCATATATGTGCTTGTTCCAAAGAAAGCCGATCCCAGAGAATCTGGACATGACAGGTTATCACTAAAAACAATGCTACTAAAATATTGCTTAATACTAGACTCGTAGTCAATTAGTAAAAATAAGCTTTTATTTATAAGATAGGTTGTTATTAAAAACTAGAGTCTTCCATGACATGGGTGACCTAGTTAATGAATAGAGCCTGCAATATCACAACTCAAATGAAAAACTATGGTTAATTAGTAGTTAATTGGGAAAACTGCATAAAAATGCTGTACACTGATTGTTTAGCTTTAATGCTGCTCTTTATGAAATAAAACCTTAGTGTCCATATTTATATGATCACTTTCTGTGCAGAATCCCAAATCTCTTTCCAAATACAAACGTCTGAATAACAATAAATGGCTATAGGTCAATCTTAAAACATGTATGTAGTCTTTAATACATCAGATAACAAGCTCATTGATTAGTGTACATGGAAATTTAGGAGATTCTTTAAGCAATTTAGAAAGATGTTTTAACAATTTATTTTTAAAATTTGTATCTGTTGACTCCCAAAACCTCACATCCAGGGCTCCCATCCCCCCCAAGTTCTGCCAAGGACATTAGGGTCTGTTGCCTGGTCAATCAAGCACTTCACTTGAGTTTCTTCTGAAAGTCCATTCTCTGCTTCTTGAGCACGAATGTTATGATTTTTGCTTCCTCGTGCTACAGCCATATAATCCAAAAAGGCAAGGTCTTTCTCGTGGCCCAGGCGTAATTCATCACTAGGGGGAAAAAAAAAAAGTTAAAATCAAGACCATGCATTCTTAGCTGTACTATCCAAATGTTCTCTTATCACTTGCAGAATATTTTCTGCAGTTCATAAATTTAAAGAAGATAAAATCTGTAGGAAAAAGGAATACGAACAGTGGAGGATAGTACATGACTATATGTAAGTTTTTGTGTGGATATGTTTTAATTTATCTTATTATCATTTTCCTAGGAGTAGAACTAGAAGATCAAATGGGAACTGTACCTAGTTTGATAGATTTTATTTTTCCAGAATATTTTGTACCAATTTACACTTCCACTGGAAATGGATGAGAGTTCAAACAAAACTTTTTGTTTGCAATTATGAGAGTATGTGTATAGTGCACTGTCAATGTGCTGTTCCAGTCATTTCTGGATAGTCTTCAGCAGGATTTTGCTTGCATGTGGTATTAGTGATATTGTACAATAATTTCCACTCTTTCAGGTCACCTTTTCTTAGAATAGGAATAAATATGGATCTCTTCCATCAGTTGGCCAGGTGGTTGTCCTCCAGATTTATTTTATCTTTGTTGTTGAGAGCATACCTAGCATAACACAACCCAATTCCAGGAGTCTCACTTGCACAATTCAGGGGCACCGACTATGTTCTAAGTGGTGCATCATTCACACTCTTTTATTAAGATGCTCCACCTCAGCACACACTCACTGTCCTCAGAGGTTCCAATACTTCAAGGTGAAGTCTCAATTTAATCTCATACAGATGGATCTTAAAAGACCAAAATGCTCACAGCAGCCAATCTTTACTCAAAAACGAGAAAAGAAGGAAAAGAAAAAGAAGAGCCATGGAGGTGCTGTGTGTAGAGAGCTGCACTGTTAAGCCAGAGGCAGCACCCAATCTGCTCACAGACTTCTGGGGATGTTTTCACCTGAGGTGTAAATACTCTCATGGGACAAGAGTTCAGGGTGCAATCTCCATGTTGCTCTAAAATGTCTGCACTCCAAAAGAACAAAAATTCTGCATTTTCCTCTAAGAATACTAGGGTTTAAGCTTTTACATTTCAGTCCTTATTCCAATCTGAACTTGTTTTTTATTATGGTGTGAGGCTGGGGTTTTAATGTCTTTGCATGTGGAAATCCAATGTTCTTAACACATATATTGAAGATCTTTTGTCTTTTTTTATTTGAATGGATGGACTTAGCCCTCTTTTGCTGAATCAGTTCATTTTATTATCTGAAGTTCATTACTGGACCCTCAATTTTACTCCACTAGAACAACAACAATCTAAATGCTTACTGTTATTTTGGCTATAAAACAAACTTTGGTCATAAAATAGATTTTAAAATAAGGAAGGGTGAATCCTCTCCACTGTTCTTCTCTTTAAAAATTGCTTTAGCTATTGGGGGCTTCTTGCCAATTCCATGTAGAACTGATAGTTGATCTTCTCCTGTACAGGTGGCTGTTGGAATTTTGATCAGGAATATGCATCTAGAGATTGCTCAATATTAAGTCTACAATCCATAAGCACAAACATAATTTATTTTTTGTTATTGTTGTTGGGTGTTGTAGAGTATGACTCATAGAGACATTACGTACAGATCTGAATCCTGACCTACCCTGAAGCCATCCTCATCATCTCTGACATGTTTGAGCTCACTGCTGTAGTCACTGTGTCAAAGCATCTCGTTGATGGTCTTCATCTTTCACTTACTCTCCACTTTTCCAAGTATGAGATCTCTTTCCATGAAACAGCCCCTCAGGATTGGAGGAAGACTCATCAATAACCTTTGTTATGCAGATACAACTTTACGTGCTGAATGTGAGGAAAAACTTGAAACACTTGCTGCAGAAGATCAAACACTGCAGGCTTCAATACTGATTGCATCATAACATCAAGAAAACAAAAATTCTCACCACTGGACCAACAGGCAACGTCAGAATAGATGGAGAAAAGCTTGAAACTGTTAATAACTTCATCTTACTTAGATCCACAATCAATATACCATTTATCAGCAGTCAGGAAATCAGATGTACTGCACCAGGAAAGTCTACAGTCCTGGCATGTTGCCAGGAAAGGCTATTTCTCAAAGGGATATAATGCTTAGAAAGGTGGAGAGATAGTGAAGGAGGGGACCCGCAACTGGGTGAATTGACACAGTGACTGCAGCAATGGGCTTGAGTGTGTCAGAGATTGTGAGGATGGCATATAAGAACAATATAGCCAAATTATGTGAGAGGAAGCTTTGTCTGTCATCCTTGAGTCCAAGGATCACTGTGGTCGCATTTCTCCAAGACTTATCGGTTTGTTCTTTCAGCAGTCCATGGGATAGATATTTAGTACTCTTCTCCATCACCACAGACCAAAGGCATCGATTCTTCTTTTGTCATCCTTACTCAACTGTCCAGCTCTCAGATGCATAGCAGGTGATTAAAAGGACCATGGCCTGAATCAGGCATATCTTAGTCCTCAAACTGGTATCACTACTCTTCAGTAATTTGGAGGGGTCTCAACAGCAGACTTTTAATGCATTACACCTCCTGATCTCCTACCTGTTGATATCAAGGATGTTGCTTGTGGATCCAGGCAAAATAAAACTGTTGACAATTTCAATGTTTTCTCCATCTGTCATCATGTTGGTTACCAGTCCAGTGGTAAGGATTCTTGTCTTCTTTTTTTAAAAAAAATTTTTTTTAACTGGTTTGCTTATAACATTTGTATACATTGTGTTTCAGACTATTCCTCATTCATATTGTAAGTCATACAATCAATCTCATGCATTAATCACCACTGGACCTTGCCCATCATTACTGTGTCTTTTCACCCTGATCCTTCACATTTCTTTCACCTCTTCCCTCAACCCACTAAACTGTGTAACCTTTTAGTTTTGTCCCTACCCATCCTCACCTTTCTGCTCCCACTCCTTCCCCTCTTGGGCCCCCATACATGTTTTACTAGTTATCCTTCTAGTTTTACAGTAATGGCCTTTTGCAGTATTTGTCCTTATGAGACTGAGTTAGTTCAGTACAATGCTCTCCATTTTCTCCCAAATGATGAAGTATTTTTTTGAAATTGTTGCTCCTGAGTGCTGCATAGTGTTTCATTGTGTGAATGTACCACACTTCCTCAATCCATTCAGTTGTTGAATATGGGCTGTTTCCATGTTCTTGAGATGTTGAATAGTGCTGCTAAGAACATGGATGTACAAATCTGCATTTGTGTCTCAGATCTAATTTCCTTGAGTTATATTTTGGGCATGTTGCTTCGAGGGGCTGTTCCTTTGAGAGGGATATGATGCTGGGATGAGCACAGAGTTGGCAAAGGCGAGGAAGACCCTTGACCAGGTGGACTGTTACGATGACTGCTTCAGTGGGTTCTCGTGTGTCAGGAATTGTGAGGAAGAACAGGGTTCAGATATTTTGTTCATGGGGTTCATGAGTTGTACTTGACTTGATGGCACTCAACAACAACATCATCAACAAGAACAACAACAACATATTCCTAGTAGAAGAATAGCTGGGAAATATGGAGTTTCTACGTTCAACTTTTTTTGGGGGGAGGTGGGTGGAGTCAAAAGGTTATAATCAAGATTAATAATAGAATCCAGTCAAGACAGCTCACAAAATGTGCACACAGGCATCTCAGCCTCATGCCTTTAGGCTAGTGATTCCCAAGTTCTCAGCCCTGCCAATTTTGGCTTCCTACCCCTCCATACTCCCCAGTATGTTCAACTTTTTTATTTTTGTCTTCCTGATGTTGAGATATTGAAAGTTGTAGTAGTTGTTCTTTGTAGCAAGCACTTTAAGTCCTTCTCATTTTCAGCAAGCAAAGTTGTGTCATCTGAATAATTCGGGTGGTTAATGAGTCTTCCTCTGATCCTGATGCCACATTCTTATTCATAGAGTCCAGTCTGAATGATTTGCTCAGCATACAGGCTGAATAGGTATAGAGAAAGAATACACAGAAAGAAAGAACCCTGATGCACACCTGTCTTAATTTTATTATTTTTTTTCTCTTACTTTTCTTAATTTTAAACCATGCAGTGTTACCTTAAGGTTTGGACAACAGTTTCTTGGTCTAGGTATAGGTTTCATATGAACATAATAAGCGCCCTGATCATTCTTCTCAATGTTAGCCAAGTTTTGTTTCTATTTACATAGTCAAATGTGTTTGCATAGTCAATAAAACACAAATAGATCTTATTCTGATATTCTCTGCTTTCAGCCAGGATCTATCCTACATCAGCAATGATATCCCTGGTGCCACAGCCTCTTCTAAACCCAGCTTGAACTTCTGGAAGTTCTCCGTCAATGAACCGTTATAGCCATTTTTAAAAAATGATCTTCAGTACTATTTTGCTTGCATGTGATATTAATGATATTGTTCAATAATTTCCACATTCCACTGGATCCCCTTTCTTTGGAATGGGGACAAACATGGATCTCCTCCAGTCCGTCGGCCAGGCAGCTGTCCTCCAAATTTCCTGGCATAGCCTGGTGAACACATCCAGGGTTGCATCTGTTAGCTGAAACATGCCAACCTCCAAATTTCCTGGCATAGTCTGGTGAACACATCCAGGGTTGCATCTGTTAGCTGAAACATGCCAACTGGCATTGCACCTATTCCTGGCGACTTAATGTTTGCCAACATTATCAGTGTTGTCTGAACCTCTTCCTTTATTACTCTTGTTCATATGGGACCTCCATATTTCAGTACTGACTAATTCTTTTTGGCACGTATCCCCTCCATTTTCTTTTGATTCGTCCTGGTTCATTTGAGATTTTGCCCAGAACATCTCTCAGTATTGAAACTCAAGGCCTGAATTTGTTATTTAGTTCTTTCAGTTTCCATTTATTTAAATTTCTTTTATTTCTTTCAGCAGCATTTTACAATTTTCATTGCACATTTTTCTTGTTGGTTTCAGATTCATAGTGATCCTGTGTACATCAGACAGAAAGCCTGCCCTCTCCTGCACCATCCTCAGGCTCAGAATAAAGGCTGTTCCAGTCATTCTGAGTCCATCTTGTCCTCTCTTTCATTCAAGCATGATGTTTCCCCAGGGGTCGGCCCTTTCTGACAGCATGCCTCTAAGAAACACTCTCATGGCACTTCCTCCAAAACAGATTCCTCCCCACCCCCTTTGGTATACGCTTTGTCAGCACAACTCAAAGGCATCAATTTTTATTTCATTTTCCTTATTCTTTAGCAACTTTTAAAAAAAATTTTATTTTATTATTATTAGTGTGTGTACCATCAAATCGGATCTGACTGGTACAGGAAGAGATTGTCCCTCCTTCTCCAGCAGAGCTTCTGGAAGATTTGAACCACGTATCTCAGGGATTGCAGTTCAGCTTCTTGCCACTAGGCCACCACAGTTCCCTCTTTAGCAACTTTTATATGCACATGAATCAAGTGAAATAACCTGGATTTGATCAACCATACTTTAAAGTGACATCTCTGCTCTTTAGCATTATAAAGAGCTTGACAGAAAATGTGCTTAATGAAACTTATTTTTTAATATCTTGACTGCTGCTATCATGGGTGTTCATGATGGATCCAAGTAAAATAAAATAATTACAACTACAATCACTTTCCCATCTATCATGATGTTACCTATTGATTCAGTCGTGAAGATCTTTGCTTTCTTGATGTAGAGATGTAATCCATATTGAAAGCCGTCATCTTCGATCTTTTTCTCTCTCAGCAAGGCTGTACCATCTGTCCAATATAAGTTGTGGAGGAGTCTTCTGCCAATTCTGATGCCGCTTTCTTCATAATAAAGGTTCTTTATTAAATTTGTTAAATGTGTTCAAACTTGTTTCATTTTCTTAGATGCTTTTCACCCCCTCTTGTTGTGTACCACCTAATGGGATCTGACTGGTATAGGAGACTACCCCTCCTTCACCAGCAGAGCATCTGGTGAATTTGAACTATGAGCTAGCTTTCAGCATTGCAGCACAGCTTCTTGCCACTAAGTCACCGGAGCTCCACCTTAGATGCTATTTTAAATAGAATTCTTTTGTTTGCTTCTATTTCAGATTTCTCATTTGTGATATATAGAAACATGACTGATTTTTTGTTTGTTGACTTTGTAACTCACAATTTTGCTATTCATCCATTAGCTTTAGGAGCTTTCTGTAGACTGTATGGAAGACTTCTAAAAAATACACAGGATCATGTTATCTGTAAATAGAGATCATTTTACTTACTCTTTTCCAACTTTGGTGCTTTAAAAAATAATTATGTTACTACTTTGGCAAGGACTATAATGCAATACTTCACAGAAGTGGTAGAAAGCATAAATACTTGTATTATTCTCTATTTCAAGGAGAAAACTCTCAAGTGTTTCTGTTAAATATAAAGTTGATTGTGTTTTTTTAAAAATATATTCTCTGAATCATATTGGAAAATTTTCCTTTTGGAGGGTTTTCATCAAGAAATGGTGTTAGAGTTTATTAAATGCTTTGCCTATTCATAGAGAAGCTCATGTGTTCTTCTGTTTTACTGATATGGCATTGATTTTGGTTTTTAATTTTTATACATTCTTTTATTTATTTTAAAGGAAATTTATAAACCTAATTGATTTTACATTCAATAAACCAGATACATTTTGTTTTACAATATTTATTATATTGGTAATTAACTAATTAATGACGTTTGATGAACTCCTTATAGCCTGTTCTTTCTTCTGGCTTCTCTATTTATTAGTTTTTATTCCATTCCCATCCTGATTGATTTTCTAATAGTGATTATCCTCACATTCCTGGGGGAAGTCTCCCGTGGTTATGATGGTATATGCTCCTTTGGATTCACTGTTTTCTTGAGGGTGTTTACATCTACATTCCCATGAGAGACTAGTTTTCTTAACGTGTCTTTGCCTTTGGTATCCAGGTTATGTTTATTTTACAGAATGATTTAAAGTCCTCTTTCCTTCTCTATTGTCTGGAAAAGTTCCAGCAGTATGTGTGTCAACTCCTCTCTAAAGGTTTGGTAGAAGCTATCAGTCTGGGATTTTATTTTTGGCTTGGAGGCTTTTGATCAAAGATGAAATCTCTTGTTATGGACTTGCTTTCCATTTCAAGTCAATCTGGGTAGGTTGTGTGCGTCTAAGAATTTGTCCATCTCTCCTAGGTTAAGCAGTTTACTGGCATATAATTGTTCACAGAATTCTGTCATGATGCTTTTTATTTCCATCAATTCAGTTGGAAGATCTCCACTTTCACCTTCTTTTGGTTATGTGCATCATTTCTTTGTCAGTAGGTTTGTCAATTTTACTGAGCTTTTCAAAGAATCAACTTCTAGTCTTGGTAATTCTGTTTTTCTGCTTTTTATTTAAATTCTTTCTGCTGTTATCTTTGTTATTTTCTTTATCCTGGTAGATTTAAGCTAAGTTTGATCTGTTTACTTGAGATGCATCTTCTTTTTCATATAGGCCTTTACTATTGTAGGTTTCCCTGAGTAATGCTTTCCTTGTAGCCAGAAAGTTGTGGTTACATTATGCTTTCATTTTCACGTGTTCTCTATGTAAAGTGTGACTGCTCTTTTTTATCTTTGACCCACTGGTAGTTTAACAGGATGCCATTTCTGTTCCACAGAGAGGTGTATTCCTTCTTGCTCCTCCCCTCCCTTCGTGAGGGACTACTGTTATTTCTAGATTCACTCCACTGTGTTCAGAGAAAATATTTAGTATCCTTCCACTCTCAAATGTACTGAGATTTGCTTTTTCATCATGCTGTTGGGAATTTCCTTGAAGGAGACTGTACGGTGCTCCTGGTGAAGAATGTGGTCTACAGCAGTTAAATCTAGCTGGGTTAATTCTCTGTTCCCTTGTTCATCTTCTTTCTGGGCATTCTGTTAAATATTTAAAGTGGTGTACCAAAGTCTTCAACTATTATTTAATTTCTCTCAATTTTAACATTGATGAATATTTAGGTGATGTTGAGTACATGACTGTGAAATCTTCTGGCTAAATCGACACTTTTTTTTTTTTTTTTTAAATTTTGTGTGTGTGTACCGTCAAATCAGATCTGACTGGTACAGGAGGATATTACGCCTCCTTCTCCGGCAGAGCATCTGGTGGATTCGAACCGTGTTCCTCTGGGATTGCAGTGCAGCTTCTTGCCACTAGGCCACCAGAGCTCCCCTTAAATCGACACTTTTATAATTATTTACTGTTCTTTTCTTGATGTTGTCCAGTCGGATACAACTCAACAATTGCTCAGAGAGGGTGTAGTCCCTTCCCTCTCTTACCCGTTCCTCTTCTTCATTTTAAATTTTATTTCATTATTTCTTGTGCATGTATAATCAAATCAGATCTGACTGGTACAGGAGAGGATTGTCCCTCCTTCTCCAGCAGAGCATCTGGTGGATTCAAACCATGCACCTCTAGGACTGCAGTGTAGCTTCTTGCCCCTAGGCCACCAGAGCTCCCTCCTGTTCCTCTTCTGAAAGCACATTCCTCACCCACTGAGCTACACCCCTCCTTTATTCTTGTTATGTACTGCTGAGTCAGAGCTGACAGGCACAGGAGGAGATTGTCCATCCTTTTCCAGAGGAACATTTGGTGGATTCGAACTCCGCCTTAAGGATTGCAGCGCAGCTTCTTGCCACAAGGCCACCAGCGCTCACTCCCACTGAGCTGTCAAAGGTGGCGCTGCCCTTCTGTTTCAGAGGCCTCCTTCTGTACTGTAGGAGCATTCCTACCACTGAGGGGAAGCAAGTCAGAAGTGTCCTCCCTTGGGAGGAAGAGGACAATCACTCGCCTCATCTCAAACCCTCTCTTGTTTTCAGAGACTCAGTGGTTTGGGGAGCAGTTTATATTTAAAGGACATACCTTCCAGCTTCACTGCAGGACACCAGCAGTACAGCGCCCAGCTGTTACCATATAAAGCAAGGGTATGCCACAAGGTCTGCCTTGTTGTCATCAGAGTCCCAGGAGCATTCCATTGAGGTGACCACAGTAGCCAATCACACAGTACCTGCACCCTGGCAGACAGCAGCCTCAGTTAACATCCTCATTGCCAAGAAGAAGAGGGAGCAGCTGAACCTGGACTCCCTCCCAAGATGCCTGCCCTCCAGAGATGCCAGTCTCAAAGGTCTGAGCTATAGGGTGCATGTGGACTTCAGAAGGCAAGAACACTTCCATGGAAACAGATTCCACTCCTAGAATCTTTCACAGCAGCTGGAAGTCACAGCTGGGGACCTGATGTGAGTGAGGTGAGTGAGGGGTGTAACACTCAATGGTTCTGCTTTGTTGCTATAGAGCATGCTTCCTTCCATACAATGCCGGCGTGAGTTTAGTCTCTAGTCAAGAAGACTGCTTCCTAGCACACCAGAAGTCTCAGCCAGCGGTTCTTAGCAATGACTGCATCAGGGGACTGAAAGATTTAGACTTACTCTCAGGTTGTTATTGTCAGGTATCACCAAGTTGACTATGACTCATAGTGACCTCATAGCTCTATCCTATGCCTTCCTCGCCATCTCTAATATCCTAAAGCCCACTGTTGCAGATACTGTGTCAATCCATCTCACTAAAAGCCTTTCTATTATGCTTCACCTTTCCCAGCATGTTTTTCCCCCAAAGACCAGCCTCTCCTGACAAAATGCACAAACTATATGCGAAGTTTCATCATCTTTGCCACTAAGGAGGACCCTGGTTGCATTTCCTCCAAGACAGTGTGTTTGTTCTTTGGCAGTCCATGGGATAGTCAGTCCTTTCCTCCAACACAACTCAAGAGCATCAAATCTTCTGTCATTCTTATTCACTGTCCAACTTTCACTTGCATCGAAGCAAATGAAAAGACCATAGCTTGGATCAGGAGCACCTTAGTCTTTAAACTGACATCTTTGCTCTTTAGAGAGGTCTCTGATAGAATTATTTTCCTAATGCATAATCTTTTGATTTCTCAACTGCTGCTATCATGGGTGTTGATTGTGGATCCAAGTAATATGAAATCACTGATGCTATGAGGTGTGCATGCTCCAAGTTGAGTCACAGCAGACATACCTTGCTGGCTTCAGAGCAGCAGCTCAGGTCCTGTCTCTTTAGACAATCAGGGGGTGTGCTGTTTAGGGGAATTTCTTCCCATGTTCACAGTGCCCTGTTACCTGTGTAGCTAGAAGAGAAGTTATTTTCCCCTCAGATGTGGTTTGTAGAATCACTGATTTCTTGTCTGTCTGCAGTTTCATGCTGCTCTCCTCTGTTCCCCAATTCAGAGTCCCTCACAGCTAAGCATTATTGTCCTGCTAATTCTGTGTGGGAGGGTTAGAACAATGGCCTGTTTATACCATCATCTTCCCAGAAGTGTGTTTTTCGTTTTAATGAAGCCCATCTTATTTATGCTTTCCTTTGGTTTTTAGTGTCATATCTGAGAATCCAGAGTCAAATCCAAGGTCTGTATTATCTTCTAATCTTATAGTATTTCTCTTACATTTAGTTTGTTAGTCTGTTTTGCTTTAATTCTTTAAAATGGGGTGGAGTAGGAATCCAACCTCATTCTTTCTCATGTGGCTATTCAACTGTCCTGGCACCACTTACTGGAAAGGCTTGGCATTTTGGTAAAAAGCTAATTGATGAAATATTGTCATTTAACTCATTATTATCAAGTTAATTCTAACTCAGCAATACTGTAGGACAAGCAAAACTGCCCCAGAGTTTCTAATGCGGAATCTTTTCGGAAGCTGACTAACACAATTTTATTCCACAGAGAACCTGGTGGTTTCAAACCACTGACCTTTAATATAGCAGCTGTGGGCGTAACTGCTGTACCCCAAGGGCTCCTTGGGATTGCCACTTACTGTTATTTACTTGAGTTCAGCTTTTTTTAATTCATGTAACTCATTTCTATAACATTTTAAAAGCTAATAAAAAAAGCAATGTAATACGGGTTTGTATCTAACAAACCTTTATTATTTTCTATACCTTAGTGCCATACAAGCAGGGTTTCTGTAAAAGGACAAAAGTAAATTTTATCCAGTAAAAGAATTCCTGTAATGCCCACGAGTGCTCATTTCTCCCCCAGATTCTTGTGGCACAGGCTGCCCCACTTACCAACTGACAGTCAGACGACTGCAGACACTGGAGTTATACAGTCAGGTATCTCGGTAACTGGCCCTCACTTGTAGCAAAGCTCTTGAAATTATGATTTTCTCATTTGTAAAATGAAGATAACAATACTAACATCATAGCATAAATGAAAGAATTTGGCACATGTTATGAAAAAATATCTGCAATAAAGGGTAGCATGTTGGTATTTTGTCTTTTCCCAGAAATAGTAACTTACCAAGTAATAACTGCTGGATTGGCCCCTGCTAACTTCCTATTAGCATAATTTATTTTCTGGCGGGGATACCAATTTTTTTCAGTTACATTTATGTTTTTAATCCATGATCCTCCTTTTGCCAGCATTTTCTTTTCAAAGTTCTAAAGGAAAAGAACATGATTTTCTTTACTTGTTATATAAAATTATGTACGATTACATTCAAGCAGAACTTAAATTTTCAAAAAATGAACTTAAATATCAATAACTGGGAAGGGCTCTTTATCTAAATCCCAATAATATAAGACTGTCAAAAGAGAAGTTGCATTGGGAAAATGTTCTGTCAAGGATCTCTCTATACAATGCTAAAAAGTAATGGTATCAGTCTAAAGACTAAGGTGCACCTGATTGAGGTCATAGCCTTCTCAACTGTTTGTTATACATCAGAGAGCTAGACAATGACTAAGGATGACAGAAGAAGAATTGATGCCTTTGAGTTGTGGTGCTGGACAAGAGTATTGAACATACCATAGATTGCCAAGAGAATAAACAGGTCTGTCCTGGAGAAGGTGAAACCAGTTTGCTCCTTGGAGACAAGTATTTTGAAGCTTCATCTAATATACTTCAGACATGTCACTAGGAGGGACCAGTCCTTGAAGAACATCATGCTTGGAAGGGTGGAGGGACAGGGCAGGAAAGGAAGACCTTTGATGAAATAGATTGACACTGCAACTGTGGCGATGAGGGCAGGTGTGTCAGAGATGGTGAAGTCGGCTCAGGATAAGGGAAAGGATCAGCGTTCACAGGGTCGCTATGAATTGTGGTCAACTTGATGGCACATAAAAACAGCAATATGTAAATAAAAGGATGATAATGAAACTGGGTAACTCAAGTTCGGTTTAAATGATAATAGGGAATTATGACAGATGAGTAGCACTAGGCTTAATCATTTTGAGGCTGGTTATTATCAAGAACTTGGGTGACTGCAGTTAGACTTAAATGATAATAGAAATCATGAAAGATGACTATCACTGTTGTTGTTAGGTGCCGTCGAGTCGACTACGACTCACAGAGACCTTAGAAACAACTGAACCTTGCTTGCGCTAGCAGGTGCCACCTTCACCATCTCCAGTACACTTGAGCCCACTGTGTCCATCCATCTTGGTGAGGGTCTTCCCCTCCTATGCCGATCCTACAACTCTCCAAAGATAATATCCTTCTCTGTTGTCTGATCCTTACTAACAACATGCCCAAGGTATGAGAGATTCACCATCCTTGCTTCTAGGAAGCACCTGGCCAGTATCACTAGGCTTAATTCTTTAGAGGATGGCTATTACAAAGAACTTCTGGGATTTAAGAAAGTAATTTCTGTCTTCATGATCATGGAAATCCTCTTGTAGAATGGTTACTAAAATAAAAGTTTTCTCATCAGAAAATAATACCCACTCTCACCTTTACCTCTCTTAGTTGTTGCTAAGTCAGTTCCACGTCCTATGGGTAAGAAACTGTGCAGCAATCCCAAAGGCATGCGGTTCAAATCCACCAGCTGCTCTGCAGAAAGACAGGCAATCTCCTCCTGTGCAAGTTATTGCCTCTGAAAACCTTCTGGAGGGTCAGCTATGGGTTCTGACTCAACGGCACACCACAACAGTGACCCTGTAGACTGGAGTATAACTGCCCATAGGGTTTCTTGGGCCATAATCCTTATGGGAGCCGACTTACAGGTCTTTCCTCCCACAGACCAGTGGGTAGGTTTGAACCACAGTAGAGTACTTAACCACTATGACACAAGGGGCCATTCTGCCAGCATAAATAAACTTAACTGAAGTAACTTTCTCATCAAATAAAGATTTTGTTTCTTATCTAACTTTCTGGCCAAGTGATGCCAAGTTAATTTTAAATGAATGTTGTATAAAATAATGCAAGTATTTTACTAAACATGACTCTGGGTACTCCCAAAACCTCCATAGCAGGAGAAACTGGATCAAACACAGCAACATTACGTTTAAATAAAAAATATGTATAAAACAAAGCTTACTTTCCAGTCGAAGGAAGGCTCCTTTACAAATACATCCATGGTGCTGGTGAGCAGGTCTGGATGAGAACGGAAGGCTCTTAGTGAGTGCACCATTACACTGTACAGCAGACCTGTTTCTTTCATTGGCAACATCAAGTTGATGAACTGACGAGTTAGACGAAAAGGCATCAATTCAGGCACTGGAAGAAACTAAATAAGCAAAAATGCATGTAAGAAGTAGAATAAACAAACTAGAAATCATAAAAAAGCAGGTATATGTGAAACATTTCCTTACAGTTACTATCCATTTAGAGAATACAAACTCTACTTTCTGGAAGTTAGCTCTGTAGATACAGATTCACCACATCAAAGAGTAATCAACCAACAAATGACACTACCTCAACATAGAAGCTTCTGTGCACACAGTGACACAGAGCCCTTGGAGGTTAATATCAGAGAAAAGATTCAGATCAAAATACTTTGATTTTCCACCAAATCTCCTTACCGTAATTCAAGTTTTTGTATAGGTATACATTTTATTTTAGGGTCTGATGACACAATTTTTCATTGTAATTGTCTGAATAAAGTAAAAAGAAAACGGAATCTATCTCTCTTTAAAAAAACATCATAGTAGTGACCATGGCAAAATTGACCTAAATAATAAATCATTTATTCTTGAATGAATATTTGAAAAAAACCAAAACAACAACAACCAAAAATATGAACTGGGAAGGGGGAAGGACAGGAGAGGGGGTAAAAATGTGCATGCATGAATGAATGAATAAATGAATGAAAATCTAACTTTTCTGTAAACTTTTGTTAAAATCACAATTAAAATAAAAAATTTTATTTAAAATAAACAAGATTTGGGCTTTTCATGCGGATATGATGAAATCTCATGACAGTGACTAACTCGACTACACAATGTGAGTGGTGCATACCTGAGTAGCAGATCCGAAGGCATGTCCAAAGTCAATTCCAACCACACCGCCGGTTTCCATGTTCACCATGAAATTGTTCAGATGTCTGTCTCCAATCCCAAGAATCCAGTGGCTGATACATAACACTGCGTGAGAACTGGCAAAATGGGAGCGAAGTGCCAGGAAGGCCTCTGGGCCTGTGCTCATCTTCACAAAAGCACGTCTGGAAGAGCAGAGAGAGGTCTCAGGTACCTGCCACACACACCTGCTTACTGATGAAGCTAGAAGCCCACTTACTTTAAGAGATCGCCAGGCACTCTGTTTTCTCTTCTTCTAAAGGACATGACGGTTTCAGTGCGACTGGCTGCCCTATGACACAAAGAGAGGAAACGAATATCTAATAAGACCTGAAACTAAAATTTTCACACTCTTTCCTTATGCTAAAACTCATAACAGGATTAAAACAAAATACTGTGATTATAATTTTAAGAATTTAAAAGAATATAATTCAGCTAGTAATTTTATATAGATATATATTATTTACATTATATAAAAATATAAATAGAAAAATTATTGGCAGATACAGAGGAATTTAAAGAAATAACATATGAGCAAGAGCCTATGGTGATGAAGGAAGAAGTTCAAGCTGCTTTGAAGGAAATAGCAAAAAATAAGGCCCCAGGAATAGATGGTATACCAATTGAAGTATTTCAGATAACAGATGTTGCCCTGGATGTGCTCACCAAGTTGTGCCAAGAAATCTGGAGAACAACCACTTGGCCAACTGACTGGAAGAGATCTATATTTGTTCCCATTCCAAAGAAAGGTGACCCAACTGAGTGTGGAAACTACAGAACAGTGTCATTGATTTCACATGCAAGCAAGATTCTACTGAAGATCATCCAAAAACGATTAGAACAGCACATCAGCAGAGAACTGCCAGAAGTCCAGGCTGGGTTTAGAAGGGGTCGTTGTACTAGGGATATTGTTGCTGATGTTAGATGGATCTTGGCTGAAAGCAGAGAATACCAGAAGAATGTCTATCTGTGTTTCATTGATTATGCAAAGGCATTTGACTGTGTGGATCATAACAAACTGTGGCTGACTCTGAGAAGGATGGGAATCCCAGAACATTTAATTGTGCTAATACGAAACCTATACTTGGACCAAGAAGCAGTAGTCAGAACAGAGCAGGGTAACACTGCATGGTTCAAAATTGGGAAGGGTGTACCCCAGGGATGCATCCTGTCTCCATACCTTTTCAGCATATATGCAGAGCAGATTATCCGAGAGGCTGGGCTCTATGAGGAGAATTGTGGCATCAGGATTGGTGGAAGATCTATTAACAATCTGCATTATGCAGATGACACAACCCTGCTGCTGAAACTGAGGAGGACCTCATGCACTTGCTGTGAAGGGTCAAGGACTGCAGCCTTCAGTATGGACTGAGGCTCAATGTTAAGAAGACAAAGATTCTCACCACTGGACCAATTAGCAGTGTCAGGACGGATGACGAAGAGATTGAGAGTGTTCACAGCTTCAGTTTGTTCGGCTCCACAGTCAACACTCTTGGTACCAGCAGTCAGGAAATAAAAAAGCGTATCGTGATGGGAAAGTCTGCTGTTAGGGACCTCTCAAAGGTACTCAGGAGCAACAGTGTCTCTCTGGAGACTAAGGTGCGCCTGATACAGGCCATGGTATTTGCAATCGCTTGTTATGCATTAGAGAGTTGGACAATGACTAGGGACGACAGAAGGAAAGTGGATGCTTTTGAGCTGCGGTGCTGGAGAAGAGTACTGAATGTACCATGGACTGCCAGGAAAACAAACAGATTCATCTTGGAGAGGATTAAACCAAGCTACTCCTTGGAGGCAAGGATTCTGGGGCTTCGTCTGACATACTTTGGACATGTTGCCAGGAGGGACGGGTCCTTGGAGAGGGACATCATGCTTGGGAGGGTGGAGGGACAGCGCAGGAGGGGAAGACCCTCTATGAGATGGATTGATTCGGTGACTGGGGTAATCGGGATGGGTGTGTCAGAGGCAGTGCGGTTGGCGCAGGATAGAGCAGGGTTTAGGGCTGTTGTGCACAGGGTCACTATGAGTCGGAAACGACTCGACGGCACATAACAACAACATGCATAATTCAGTTAATAATTAATTGTATACTTAAAAACTCAATAATTTATCTTTATAGTTTTCATTAAACTTAACTGAACAAGGCCAAAAAGAATATAAAATTATTACTTCTTCTACAAGAAAGTTTAGTGACTATTACTATAAGTAATCCATGATTTCTAGAATAAACTAAATTTTTCAGTAACAATTTAATTATTAAGTTTTTACACATACAATTATCAAATACTTCACCATGTTGTGCTACCATCACCATTATGTATTTCCAAAGGAATTGACTCCTGAAGCAATAACTTATTTTCCCTCCTTCAGCCCCTGGTAACCATTATTCTGTCTCTATGCATTTGCCTGGTCCAGATACAAAATAACTGTACTTGATGTCATCTTTGAGGTAAGACTTTCTAAAAATCAAAGTCTGCAACTATGAAGACAGAGCTAGTTTAACTCAATGTTATGAGCTGGAACCAACCCATAGCTGACCACTGGATTTCCAATGTTGAAAATCACGTGGGAGAGAAAAAGATAGAAATCCATCTTTCTCCTGCGGAGCTGTTGGTAGATTCAAACTGCCAGACAGGTGTGGTCTTTGGGCTACAGTTGAAACTCTCTACAGACTACGCCATCTAATTTTCAGAGCACCCTAATTTTCAACTCAACCCAATACTATCAAGTCAGACTGACTCATAGCTGACCCTCTGGCAGGCTTTCAGAGGCTGTAAATCTCAAGGGAGGAGACCTTCTCTCTCTCTAAGCAGCTGGTGGATTTGAACTGCTTGCCTTTGGTTTGCTGTGCAGAGCTCCCTAGTTAGCAGACTGAAAAACACAAGTAAAACTTACTTATACATTAACATGTAAGCGCCAACATCACGTTTCCTAGACATCTTTGTCAGCCAGTCTCTATATTCAAACACTGGTGCTGTGGGATCACTAAAGAGAGAAAAAAAGAAAGTCAGAATCAGGAAGGCAGTACAAATAGCTAAGAACTTCAGGCATATATTCCTCTGTTTATCTATTACTGCCAATTAAGAGATTTCCTACTGTATCATTCTAAATTGTTAGTTGTTTATTAATGATTGCCCTGGGAATTAGATTAGCATCTTAACTTACAACAGACTGATTCAAACTTACATCATTACAACAATACACAGAAATTCTGCATCTCACATAATTTATCCTACTGTTGTTGTTTGCCATTGAGTCAGACCAAACCATAGCTGACCTTCCCTAACAGGTTTTTCAGAGGCAGTAAAATCACACAGGAGACTGTCCATCTTTCTGAGGAGCAGCTGGTGGGTTAAAACTGAATGCCTTAATTTATCCTATTATTGTTATGGAAATTTTATCTTTATACTCTGTTAGCCCCAAAGTGTAGTACTTTAATTGTTTTAAGCAGATGTTTTTAAAATAAGTTAAGGAAAAGAAGTGTTATTAAAAAGTATGATTTACATTTACATGTGAAACTGCCTTTACCTTTATTTCTTTGTATGGATTTTGGGGTCTTTCTCCCTACCCTCTCCTCTCCAGTCTGAAGAAATCCTTTTAGTATTTATTCTAGGCCTGCTAGGAAGAATACTGTATTTTTTTAAGTTTACAGAAAGGTTGGGTTTTCATTTATTCAATGATGCACATTTCCATCCCCCATCCACCCTGTCCCCCAATTCACACTGTAAAGCACTTCTCTCTTTTTTTATTATTTTTGTGTGTGTACCGTCAAATCAGATCTGACTGGTACAGGAGGAGATTGTTCCTCCTTCCACGGCAGAGCATCTGGTGGATTCGAACTGTGCACCTCTGGGACTGTAGTTGCAGCTCCTTGCCACTAGGCCACCAGAGCTCCCCTGTAAAGCACTTCTTGTGCCAGACATATGACGCCCAATCAAACTGTACTTTCAGACAGTCCTTTCCTTTGTCTATTCCAGTGAAGTGCTCATTATCCATCCATTCTTTTCCTATTCTCCTCCATGCCTGTGTCAATCCTATTTTTATGACAACAGTGTTACACAATAGTTGTCTTTTTGTGACTGATCTATTTCACTCAGTGTAATGTCTTCCAGATTCACCCACGTTGTGTAGTTTTACAAGTTCATGTTTTTTTCAATGCCATATAATACTTCACTGTGTAACTGTACCAGTTTCTCGTTAGTTGACAGGCAGTTGGGCTGCTTCCATCTTTTTGCTTCTGTAATAATGCTGTAATAAACATAGACATGCACAGCAAAAACTCTTTCTATTGTTGTTTATCTATAAATGTCTCTTTTTTATTTTTGAATGATTTTTTGCTGTTGCTGACAATATGCAATTCTTTATTGATAGCCTTTTTCTTCCAGCTTTGCATATTTAATTACAATACTTTACTTGGTCTTCTTGGAGTATCCTCTGAAATCTCCTATTCAGTTTTTACTTCATTTTTCTTTAACTTTAGCAATGCTACATACAAAAAGAAGTTTCGGAGTTTCTTCTAACATTCATTGTGGTCTTTTCTTTCTTTCATGTCTTTTAAACGGTCTTTTTCTTCCTTCAAGTTGGATGTCCTTGACATCATTCCACAAATAATCTGGATTTTAGTAAACAGTGCTCCATGCACCAACTCTATTTTTTATTTTATTTTTTTAATATATATATTATTTTTTGTGCATGTGCTGTCAAATCAGATCTGACTGGTACAGGAGGAAATTGTCCCTCCTTCTCTGGCAGAGCACCTGGTGGATTCAAACCATGGACCTTTGGGATTGCAGGACAGCTTCTTGCCACTAGGCCACCAGAGCTCCCCTACACCAACTCTATTTTTGAGATGGTCTTTAAATTCAAGTGGGATATGTTCACAGTTATATTTTGGCTCTTGTGGACGTGTTTTAATTTTTATAAATTTCAACTTGCTGAGTGTGCAAAAATAATGAAACAATTAACATTACATGCATATAAAATTTTGCTGAAGATAACTTAAAAATGGCTGCAGGAGCATATCAACAGTGAAAAGCCACAGATTCAAGTCAGATTGAGAATAGACTGAGGAAGAAGGGATGTCACTGCTAATGCCAGATAGAGCGTGGGTGGAAGGAGAGTACCAGAAAGAGCTGTTGTACTGAGCGTGCAAAAGCAATCAATTGTGTGGTCATGACAAATTATGGCTAACTTTTTTTAAGAAATGAGAATTCCAAAATCTTTAATATTGATGTCTGATTGTGAAGACTGAGTAGTTCCTTGGCATATGGCTCACCTCTCAGGTCTGTCTACTGTTGGCTGAAAGCTGTCTCACAAGGGTGATTTCAGTTCCAACTTGAAAGGGAACTGAGGATCATAGTGTTGGGGGATCATCTCCTCATTGGCTCCCAAAGTAGCCTCACATGTGTATTTCCTGTACCTCCAGTTTTCACGTGAGCCACTCACTGGAATTCCTGTTTGTGCAGTAATGAATCATCTTACTACAAAAACAATTTGGCTTTTGTCCTTGGTTCTTGAGACATAATCACTGGAAGTTCCTGAGTACTTGAGGGGCATTTATTATCTGAATCTCACACCTGAAGAATTATACAGGGTACAGGAGGGTCAGACTAGGAATAGGAAGACCACCAGAATTAACTCCTCTCAGGAACCATGATCTAAGCTCTCACATACATGCAACAAGACCTCAGTCAGGACACCACCGTGACATCAATTAGGCTCTGCAAATTTATACTCTGGTAACTGCAAATTGGGGAGGGGAAAGGCACCCTCCTAGAGCTAGGCAGGTCTGCACTAAGAAAAGTCCTACCTGGTCTGTCTCTTTCTTATGAGGATCCTAATTTGTATCCTTTTGCTCTAATAAAACCATAATTTTAAATATGGTAAAACTCTGTGGGTGGTTTTAATAAATTATTAAACCCAAAAGGTATAGTCAGAGCAGCAGTGAAAATGAGGGAGTCCAGGAAGGCCCTGAACTTATAGCTGGCATCATGAAGAAACCAGAAAACCCTGAATTGTAGTCAGAAGGTCAGTGTGTCCTGCAGACACCCAAGATTTGCTGGACTACCTACTTACAGTCAGAAGGACAAGATGTTTTCTGCTTGGGAGCGCTAAGTTCCCAATGGTGAGGAGCAGAGAGGAGAGTACCACCAAAGGGGCTGGCATCAGAGATGAAGAAGTTGGAAAAGCGGGGATGTGATTAATTAACAGACTTTGGGGATTTGGTTTATGTGGATTCTTACAATGACCTAGTGGGCAAAGAGGTAGACTGCCAACTCAAAGGTAGCCAGTTAGAATCTATGCTGCTCTTTGGGAGAAAGATGGACAATCTATTCCTGTGCAATTTATGGCCTCTGAAAATCTGATGGAGGGTGAGTTATGAGTTGGTTCCAACTTAACAGCAATTAGTTGTTGAGTTTTTATCCAACATAATGATATTCTTATAATAAAAGCTAATTGTTTTCATTAAAAACCTGAACTTAACTCATCTACCTATGGTCAGCTGATATTTGACAAGGAAATAAAACCTATCAAAAGGGGAAATGATGACCTCTTCAACAAATGGTGTTGGCAAAACTCAACTGCAATCTGCAGAAAATGGAAACAGGATCCACATCTCATATCATACACAAAAATCAACTCAAGGTGGATCAGAGACCTAGGGTTAAAGCCCAAAACCCATAAATAAGAAAGAGGGAATAAGCTTAGAAGGCCTAACATATGGTACAAAGAGGCTGAAAAATTCAGCCAGAAATACATTAGAAGAATGGTGACTGCGACTCCTTGGCTCTGCCCTCAGGATGAGGGATTGGGACCCAGCCATGCCCGTGGACATGAAGCTCTTCGAGAACTGGAGCACAGACGACATGCAGATCAATGACATTTCCCTGCATGATTACACTGCAGTGAAGGAGAAGTATGCGGAGTACCTGCCCCATAGTGCAGGCGCTACACAGCCAAGCGCTTCTGAAAGGGCCAGTGCCCCATCGTGGAGCACCTCACCAACTCCATGATGATGCATGGCCGCAACAATGGCAAGAAGCTCATGACTGAAGCATTGTCAAGCATGCCTTTGAGATCATCCACCTGCTCACTGGCTAGAACCCTCTGCAGGTC
Source organism: Elephantulus edwardii (assembly GCF_000299155.1). Classification (NCBI taxonomy): domain Eukaryota; kingdom Metazoa; phylum Chordata; class Mammalia; order Macroscelidea; family Macroscelididae; genus Elephantulus; species Elephantulus edwardii. The sequence goes on along the minus strand of NW_006399758.1, from coordinate 343,540 downwards.
CTGGTGAATGCCATCATCAATAGTGAACCCCGAGAGAACTCAACACGTATTAGGAGAGCTCTGACAGTGACGCGGCAGGCTATGGACGTGTCTCCACTGCGCCATGTCAACCAGGCCATCGGGCTGCTATGCATGGGTGCTTCCGAGGCCGCCTTCCAGAACATTAAGACCATTGCTGAGTGCCTGGCCTATGAGCTCACCAATGCAGCCAAGGGCTCCTCCAACTCCTACGCCATCAAGAAGGATGAACTGGAGCATGTGGCCAAGTCTAACCGTTGATCTCCTGGCTGTAACCCAATAAACCTGTCAGCCGTTTGGGTTGCCCCTCCAAAAAAACCCCAAAAACAAAAACAAACCAAACTGATGAATGGTATCTTCTAAAGATTAAATCCCCATGTGCATCAAAAACTTTTCACAATAGGATGCAAAGAAAACCTACTAACTGGAAAAAATATCTCAGGCAAGGGTTTTATAACAAAAGCTTACAGAATTCTACAACGCTTCCAGAAGAAAAATTAATAACAACAACAACTAGTTTATTTACAAAATTCATATTTGAACAAATTCTTTCAATTTCCCTTGCCCCCACCCATCAAATTGTACAACCCAATGATTAATCCCCTTTACCCCTTCACATCCACTTCCCTCTGCTTCCAGCCTCTCCCATCCCTCCTGCATCCTTATACTCATTCTATAGTAGAAAAAGAAAAAAAAATGAAAAAATGCGGCTCTTGTTTAGATCATCCGTTGTTCGTTTGTGTTTTTTTTATTTTTTATTTTATTATTTTTTTGTGTGCATACCGTCAAATCAGATCTGAGTGGTACAGGAGGAACTTACCCCTTCCTTCTCCAGAAGAGCATCTGGTGCATTTGAACTGTGCGCCTCAGAGACTGCAGCACAGCTTCTTGCCACTAGGCCACCAGAGCTTCCTTTAGATCATCCTTTGTTTTGATGACATTTGTGAAGAGAGTGGGGAAAGCCTACTGGTCACAATGGAAATATGTTGTTGTTATATGCCGTCGAGTCGCTTGCGACTCATAGCGACCCTATGTACAACAGCCCTAAACTCCGCTCTGTCCTGTGCCAATCGCACCATCTCTGATACACCCATCCCAATTGCCCCAGTCACTGAATCAATCCACCTCATAGAGGGCCTTCCCCTCCTGCGCTGTCCCTCCACCCTACCAAGCATGATGTCCCTCTCCAAGGACTGTTCCCTCCTTACAACATGTCCAAAGTATGTTAGACAGAGCCTCAGAATCCTTGCCTCCAGGGAGCCGCCCGGTTTGACCCTTTCCAGGATGAATCTGTTTGTTTTCTTGGCAGTCCATGGTACCCTCAACACTCTTCTCCAGCACCACAACTCAAAGGCATCAATTCTCCTTCTATCCTCCTTAGTCATTGTCCAGCTCTCAGATGCATAACAAGTGATTGCTAAGACCATGGCCTGCATCAGACACACCTTAGTCTCCAGAAAGACACCATTGCTCTTCAGGACTTTGGAGCGGTCCCTGACAGCAGACTTTCCCATCGCAATACGTCTTTTAATTTCCTGGCTACTAGTGCCGAGTGTTGACTGTGGAGCCTAGCAAACTAAAGCTGTGAACAATCTCAATCACTTCACCATCCATTCTGATGCTGCCAATTGGCCCAGTGGTGAGAATCTTTGTCTTCTTGATATTGAGCCTCAATCCATATTGGAGGCTGCAGTCCTTGATCCTCTGCAGCAAGCGTTTCAGGTCCTCCTCACTTTCCGCAAACAGGGTTGTGTCATCTGCATATTGCAGATTGTTGATAGATCTTCCACCAATCTTGACCCCACATTCCTCCTGATAGAGCCCAGCCTCCCAGATAATCTGTTCTGCATATAGGTTAAAAAGGTATGGAGATAGGATGCATCCCTGGCGTACGACCTTCCCAATTTTGAACCATGCAGTGTTTCCTTGCTCTGCTCTGATGACTGCCTCTTGGTACAAGTATAGGCTTCTCATTAGCATGATCAAGTGTTATGGGATTCCCATTTTTCTCAGTCAGCCATAGTTTCTTATGATCCACACAGTCAAACACCTTTGTGTAGTCAATGAAACACAGATATACATTGCTCTAGTATTCACTGTTTTCAGCCAAGATCCAGCTAACATTAGCTACAATATCCCTAGTACCACGACCCCTTATAAGCCCAGGCTGGCCTTCTGGAAGTTCTCTGCTGATGTGCTGTTCCAGTCGTTTTTGGATAATCTTCAGTAGAATCTTGCTTGCATGTGAAATTAATGAGCTTGTTCTATAGTTTCCACACTCTGTTGGGTCACCCTTCTTTGGGATGGGAACAAATACAGATCTCTTCCAGTCAGTGGTTGTTCTCCAGGTTTCTTGGCAAAACTTGGTGAGCACGTCCAGGGCAGCATCTGTTAGCTGAAATATGTCAATTGGTGTACAGTCTATTCCTGGGGCCTTAATTTTTGCTATTTCCTTCAAGCAGCTTGAACTTCTTCCTTTAGCTCCATAGGCTCTTGCTCATATGTTGTTTCAAGAAATTCTTCTGTGTCTGCCAATTCCTTTCGATACAGTGACTCAGTATATTCTTTCTATCTTCCTTTAATACTTCCTGGATCATTTAATATTTTTCCTAATGCATCCCTGATTATAGCAACTTTAGGTTTGAATTTGTTCTTCAGTTCCTTTAGCTTAAGAAATGATGAGTGAGTTTGGCCCTTTTGATTTTCTGACTTCAACTCCTTGCACATTTCATTGTAATATTTTACTTTGTCTTCCCGTGCTGCCTTTTGAAATCTTCTATTCAACCCTTTGGTATCTTGAGTTCTTCCTTGTGCTTTGGTTTCTCTGCGCTCCAGTGCAATTTTCAGAGCCTCTTCTGACATCCATTTTGGTCTTCTCTTCCTCTTCTTTCTTTTCAATGACCGTTTGCCCTCTTCCTGGATGGTACATCTGACATCCTCCCACAACTCATCTGGTCTTTGCTCATTAGTGTTCAGGGCCTTAAACCTGTTCCCACGATGATTCTGAAATTCTGGGGGGATAGACTCAAAGTCATATTTTGGTTCCCGTGGACTTGGTTTAATTTTCCTCAGCTTCAGCTTGAACTTGCATATGAGCAGTTGGTGGCCTGTTCCACAATCAGCTCCTGGCCTTGTTTTCACAGCTGATATTGAGCTTCTCCAGCGGTTCTTTATGCAGATGTAATCAATCTGATTCCTATGCATGCCATCAGGTGAAATCCAGGTATACAACCTGTGTTCATGTCTCTTAAAAAACTTACTTGCAATGAATAAGTCATTGATTGTGCAAAATTCGATCATCTTCTCTCCAGCTCCATTTCTGTCACCAAGTCCATGTTTTCCAACTACTGAATCTTCTTCTCTGCTCCCAACTTTTGCATTCCAGTCATCCGTTCCCAGAGGTTTCTTCAATCAGGTTAAGCCTCCAACTCCAGGGCAAGCCGAAGTTTACAGCCTCCAGCATTAATGTTCTTCCAGTCTACTAGAGCTGACAGTGTAAGCTTCATACCAGCCCTCAGAGTCTAGTGTAGCCCACTCCAATTAAACTAGAGTTGTTGACTTTTGCAGAAATGGAAGCAGTGGGATCCAACTGGCATCTAGCAGCAATGCCAAAGCAAGTGCAGTTGGTTCCTGATTTCCAAGGCAGGTTGACTGGGTTCACACACTTTCTGATAAACTGATCCTCCAAATTCCATCCCATCATTGACATTAGTGTGTAACTGGAAGACCCTGGTCCGGTAGCCCACAGAAAAGTTTTTCCTTGTCAGCTTCGATTTGGCACTGTTGAAGGTCATCTGGTACCTGGTGAGTCAGCCCTCATAACCAAAGACAGCTGAACCATGGACTGTAGGTCCAACAAAGTCAACATCACAACCAAGGTTTATGCACTCTTTCTGGTAAAACGACTTGATTTTACCATTTCCCCCGCCCTGTGTTTGGTGAGAAGGTAGTACTGAATGTCAGTTTTAAACTTTGGCAGATCTGGTCTTCAATAGCTATTTCTGTTCCCAGAGCATTATCAGTGTTCCATTTTTCTGTGAAATTCAGCCCATACTCACACCATTTATATTTCATCTCCAAGGTCCCAGTAACTTTACCAGTGTCTGTATTAGATGAACCAGATGAGAATTCCACTCCACTGCATGACTTTGTTTTCACATCTAGTTTCACCAACCCAAAATCATATCCTTTGTTGCAAGTATCTCTGGCAGCTTTACCAAGGTCAGCATAGGATGGAGGAATGCATACTGACCACGCGCAGCTCTGCCCGTAGGTCACCACGGCAAGATGAGGAAAGAGATACGGTGGTCTCCCGAGAAGGAGATTCTGCTCGCAGCTGAGGCTGCCTGACTCACTCAAAGCCAAACTGCAGCTGCTGCGGCTGGAAGAAGAAGTGAAGGAGACACCTTTGTGCCCGCCATAACCCTGCCAGGACCCCCTGTGTCAGGTGTTTTAGTACTCTCAACAATCTTGAGGGGGGTACTATGACCACATTTTTGGATGTAAAAACTGAAGCTTAGATAAGTAATTTGCTCCATGTTCATACAGGTAACTTAGTGAAGAACAAATATTAGTTCAAGATTTTTGTTTGTTTGCTTGTTTTTTCCCCTAAGTCAAAGTCTGTGACATCCATTACCTAGAATTACAGTACTCCATCGTCTAACACAAATCTATTACTGTTCGTTTATCTGTGTAGGTATGTTTTAGCCAATTCCACTATATTTATTCACCCACCTGGGCAGAATAGATAATAGAGGACGCCAGTTAGGGTATGGCTTAGAGTGTCCCTTAGGAGGAACCTGAAAATGTTTCTGGATGTAGAAGAAAGCAGAAACATTTCTGTTCAGGTAGGATATTAGCATGGGTACAAGTAGACGGGTAGCGTGAGAAGGAGGAGGTATACATCCTATTACCTCAGATAAGCAGTTTTCTCCTCTTGTGACATGTTATTCAAAAGAACTTCCTTCAAGGTTGAAGTATTTTCAATCCATTCAATTAATCCTAACCTGAAAAGGAGAATGAAAAGATTATGGGTAAACATAAATCCAAGCTGCTCTCATTTCTCTAAAGAAAAGATACTATAGATTCAAAGCAAAATATAGATCTCCATGCCAACTCTTCATCTAAAAGTCTCCCTTTAAGCAGTTTAAAACATTGACTTGTCAAGTGACAATGACTTAGCATCAAGCTCTACCTGGTGGTCATGGGGATGACCCGGTAGGTCTTTAAGCGGATGTTTCTTTGACTGCAGGCAGCATCACGCGCAAGAATGTCATTCATGACTTCAAAGAGCTGCTCGAGCCGCTGGTCCTGCCGCAGGTCTTCCCCACCTTTCACAAGAAAGGGGTACTCTTTCTCGTCATGCCCTCGAATGATGATGCGCTTAGGTTTTCTGATGGAAGCCATTACTTTTACCTAGATAAATGAAGAAAGTAATTTAGATGTAGTCTTAAAAGGTAAGAAAAACCCCATTATTGTATCATAAACAAAGAGGAAAAGCAAGACTGGTTAGCATACGTTCTCCAAAAGAGAGACTGGCCTATGAAGACTGAGTTAGGTGACACAGAAAGCCATTTAGTTATTGAGGATGGAGATTTAAGAGCTGGCAGATTTTCAGGGACGCAGTGAAATATCCTCACTATGACTGTACCATGAGTAAAAAGAATAGCTTATAAATACTGATGTTTTTAGAAACAATCAATATGACACCTTAACTTTAAGCTAACTTAATTCTACATGTGTGATAGATACACACATACACTTTTCCCTCTGTGTTAATATTTCTTTAATATGATGCTGAAATAAGGGGAATGTATTAGTATAGAGTCAGAAAATTTTTTTGAAAAATGAGATCAATATGGGAATTGTCGTTAAGAAATAAATGACTCCTACAACTGGAGAACATTATACTCACCATCCTTAGTAGGAAAACTACAGAGACAGGGGTCGTACATATGTATACCTACCCGTTCATCAAACCCAGCAATCCGTGCATGGTATTCAGGCAATGGCTTCCCTTTGCCATCATACTGACCTAGAACAAACCAAAATCGGAGATAGAGCCTATTATATAACCCCTGGATTTTAAAACACTTCTAAAAATTAAAAAAACCAAAAAAACAATAAAATACCAAACAAACCCAACTTAATCTAACATAGCAAAAGCATTTAAGGAGATCTTCATTATGACATTATTCGTTTCATTGGTCAATGGAAGTCACTTCCTTCAAACATACCAGACAGTTCTAGACAGGACAAATCTCACACTGAGTTAAAATACTGTGCTACTCCCAAAGCATCTGCAAACTGAAAGGTTTACATTTTAAATGTTTTTCTTGCAAATGACTAGATAAAACTGCACAGATACTAGTAACAACAAAAATTGTGTATCTTTATGTTTTTCTTTCTTGCATTCACTGGAAAGAGAACACTAGATTAAAACACTTTTTTTCTCAGTTAAATGTCAGTCTTACAACATGGAATGTTCCTAATTTCCTTTGAAAAACACATGCTACGTTCACATGCAGCCAACAGGCTGAGTGTCTCCATTCTCAATGTCACAATCCTTCTTTACCAAACTCCTTAAAGATAAAAAATTTCTTGTCATCTCTTCACCTTAACTGAGACCAGCATGTTCATGCCAGGAAGTGTTTGCAATGACACCTGTGTTTTATATTGGAGGTAGAATGACAGAATTTTGCATAATCAACAACTTATTCATTGCAAATACATTTTTTAAGAAACAAATGCAGGCTATACAAATGGATTTCACCTGATGGGGTGCATAGGAATCAGATCAATTACATCTATGGAAAGATCACTGGAAAAGCTCAATATCAGCTGTGAAAACAAAGCCAGGTGCTGACTGTGGAACAGACTCCCAACTACTCATAGGCAAGTTCAAGGTGAAATTGAGGAAAATGGAAATCAAGCCCACAGAATCCAAAATCTGAACTAGAGTTTATCCCATCTGAATTTCAAAACCATCTCAGTAACAGGTTTGAGATCTTGGACATTAATGACCAAAGACCAATTAAGATGTGGGAGGATGTCAAGAATAGGTCATTACAAAGACAGAGGAGGAAGAAAAGACCAAGATGGAAGCCAGAAGAAACTCTAAATATTGCACTGGAGTGCCAAGAAGCCAAAGGAAAGGGAAGAAATCAAGAGGGTAGTGCAGGAAGACAAAGGTAAGTATTACAATGAAATGTGCAAGGAGTTGGGGTCAGAAAATAAAAAGGGCCAAGCTTGCTCAGCATTTCTTAAGCTGAAGGAACTGAAGAACAAATTCAAACCTCGAGTTGCAATACTTAAGGATGCTTTGGGAAAAATATTAAATGATCCAGGAAGCATTAAAAGGATATGGAAAGAGTTTACAGAGTCATTGTCCCAAAAGGAATTGGTAGACACAGAAGAATTTCATGAAACAACAAATGAGCAAGAACCTGTGGTGATGAAGGAAGAAGTGCAAGCTGCTCTGAAAGAATTGGCAAAAAACAAGGCCCCAGGAATTAATGGCATACTGATTGACATATTTTAACAAACAGATGCCACCCTGGATGTGCTCACCAAGTTGTGCCAAGAAATGTTGAGGACAATCACCTGGTCGACTGACTGAAGAGATCTATATTTGTTCCCATTCCAAAGAAAGGTGATCCAACAGAGTGTACAAATTATTGAATAATATCACTGATATTGAAGGAAATAGCAAAAAATAAGGCCCCAGGAATAGATGGTATACCAATTGAAGTATTTCAGATAACAGATGTTGCCCTGGATGTGCTCACCA
>NW_006399758.1:329774-334383 GCF_000299155.1 Elephantulus edwardii | reverse complement strand
GCTCATAACAACAACAACAACAACAACATCCCATGCAAGCAAGATTCTGCTGAAAATTATCCAAAACCGACTGGAACAGCACATCTACAGAGAACTGCCTGAAGTACAGGCTGGAATTAGAAAAGGCCGTGGCACTAGGGATATTATAGCTACGTTAGATGAATTTGGCTGGAAGCAGAGAGTATCAGAGGAATGTCTATCTGTGTTTCATTGACTAGGCAAAGGCCTTTGACTGTGTGGATCAGAAAAAACTGTGGCTGACTCTGAGAAGAATGGAAATCCCAGAACACTTGATTGTGGTTATGCGAAACCAATACTTGGACCATGAGGCAGTCATCAGAACAGAGCAAGGAAATACTGCATGGTACAAAATTGGAAAGATGTGTGTAAAAAATGTCTTATCTCCAAATCTTTTCAATCTATATGCGGAACAAATTATCCAGCAGGCTGGGCTCTATGAGGAGAATTGTGGCATCAGGACTGGAGGTAGACTTATAAACAATCTGTGTTATGCAGATGACACAACCTTGCTTGCTGAAACTGAGGAGGACTTGAAGTGCTTGCTGCAGAAGGTCAAGGACTGCAGCCTTCAATATGGATTGAAGTTCAACATCAAGAAAACAATGATTCTCATGCACACCCATGTTTATCACGGCTTTGTTCACAATAGCAAGGAGTTGGAAACAACCCAGATGCCCATCAACAAACGAATGGATAGAGAAGCTGTAGTATATTCACATAATGGAATACTAGGCTGCATTGAAAAATAAGGAACTCATACAATATTATTCAAAATGGGTGAGCCTGGAGGACATTATGCTGAGTGAAATATCTCAGTCACAAAACGACAAATATTGCATGGTGCCACTGCTGTAAAATGGGACTTATATCAGGGTTGGGGTAAGTCTGAGAAAAACTGGATACACTGCATATACTGCACTGAAACAGATGAGGGAGAGAATAATTTAAAAGCGATGTATGATAGGGTATTATGGTTATCACAAGAGTCCACAATTAAGGTTGTATAGTGGAATGTACTTGGGGTGGTGGGAGGGGTGTGGGGGGATTGTGTACCAGGGAGGGAGTGTTTCTTTTACTTTTCAAAGACAGGAGCGAACTGGGGTGGTGGGGGAGGGCTTGGCGGGGAGAGAAGTGAAGCAATGAATGAATGGAAATCCAAAATATCTGTGAATGTTCATGAAAATTATTAAAATAAAATAAAAATTATCAAAGCAGAAAAAAAAAAGAAAACAATGATTCTCAACACTGGGCCAACTGGCAGCATCATGATGGATGGTGAAGATATTGAGATTGTTAACAGCTTCCATTTGCTGGCTCTACAACCAAAACTCTTGGTACCAGCAGCCAGGAAATTAAAAGACAAATTGCACTGGAAAAGTCGGCTATCAGAGAACTCTCCAAAGAACTAAAGATCAACAATGTCAGTCTGGAAAATGAAGTACCCCTGATACAGGCCACAGTCTTTGCAAATACTTGCTATGTATCAGAGAGCTGGACAATGACTAGGGATGATAGAAGGAGAGTTGATGCCTTTGAGCTGTGGTGTTGGAGAAGAGTACTGAATATACCCTGGACTGCTAAGAAAACAAACAGGTTCATCCTGGAGAGGTGAAGCCAGGCTGCTCCTTGGAGGCAAGAATTCGAAAGCTTTGTCTGACATAATCTGGACATGTTGCAAGGCAGGATCAGTCCTTGAAGAGGGACATCTTGCTTAGGAGGGTGGAGGGACAGTGCAGGAGAGGAAGACCCTCGATGAGATGGATTGATTCGGTCACTGGGGAGATGGGGGTAGGTGTGTCAGAGACAGTGAGGTTGGCACAGGATAGGGCAGGGTTTAGGGCTGTTGTACATAGGGTCACTACTATGAGTCATAGGCGACTCAACAGTACACAACAACATATTTAGTGCATTATAAAGTATAATATTCCAATTTTCCTAATGAAAAACAACATAATAAAATTTTAAATTGCTTTTTAAGAGGTAACTTTTGGTGTGAGTGAATTTATGTTTATGGAGGTAAAATATGGGTAAAAGGACAGTGTAATGAGTGTCACTGAATCATAGATGTAAAAATGATTGAACTAGTCCATACTGTATATAGTTTCACTAAACACACAAAAAAGTAAGTGCTGATTTCGCAATAGCACTGTTTCAGAACCAAGAAATTCTTGCTAAAGCAACACCTTCCTTAAAGTACCATTTGCTACTCCTGAAGTGAACTCACCAGGAATCTCCAGTTCATTTCTCAAATATTCCACCTTGAAGTTGCTCATCCAGGGGGAATACTCGCGCAGATTCCCGGGCGGCTTCGACACTTCACTCATTTTTGAAAGAAGCGAGGTGGTGATATTGCCAAAGTCACTGAGCTTCATCGTAAGTAACTTTGAACCTCCTTTCCCAAAATGCTTATCAAATTCTTTGCCAAAGGTCTGAAATGAATAAATTTAAAAAAAGATTAATTATGTGGCTTCAACTTTGGAAAGGCTCAGCTCGAGGCTTAGGAATGTTTACCATAGTCCAGTGTCCTATGTGGTGCACTGAAGAATCCACCAGGGAGCTCTGGGGGTGGAGTCCATAGGAAGCTGCACTGCTAGCCCAGCTTCATGCATAAAGTCTACCAGCGGATAGCTTTCTGGGGAGAAAATGGGTACTATCCCTCTATGGCATTCCCAGCCTCAAAAACAGACAGAAGTTGCTGTGAGTTGAAACAGACTTGATGGCAGTGGATTTCAGTGAGTTTGGGGCCTTTAAAACTTGATCTTATTTTCTCTACTATTTCATTACTCTAAAACTTTATAAACTATGTGTGTTTCTTTGTGTTCCTTTGAAAAGATAAAAAGGATATGGTTAGGATTTACTTGCAGTCATAAATTCTAACAAGGGCTTTAAAAACTCAGTTAAGTATTTCAGAAAGTAATTTAATCTCTCTGTGCCAACTGCCAAGTTAGTGATCTAGCTAATTATGATGACATGAGTAAAACTGTAAAAAGTTCATCCAGAATAAAGGGAGTAATTAAGTCATAATGAACAGTCAGTCTGTAATTCTTTATTAGAGCTGAAGAGACAAAGAACGCTACTTTTTCAGTAAGGATTTTTTTTCCCTTCAAACCATTATTGTTGATCATAAATCAATATAAACATAATATAGATAATTTATATTTCTAAGAGCAACTCTTAATAGGCATGTTGTTTGTTGTTAAGTGCCATCAAGTCACAGACAACTCATAGCGAACCTATGAACAAAAGACCTGAACACAGGTATAACTTTTATCGTTTCTCCAAGTTCACAGTTTTCAGAGGCAAGCTCTTTCAGAAGTGGATGCTATTCCTGCTTCCAAGCTTGTTTTAATCAGGAAGCGCCACCAAACGCTGTCCACCATGGGTAACCATTATTGCATTTGACACATCAGTATCACAGTGTTTAGCAGCACAGCAACGATGAGTTACGTCTGTACAGAAAATGGACAGACCAGGGGTATAGCACTTAGAAGAATGATTGAAAAAAACAATTAAAACCAGGCTTGAGGGCTGCAGATTAAAATCACCCACCTTTGGCTTGGTAGCATCACTTTCTATCCACTAGGTCAACAGAGCTCTCTCGTTGTTGTTAAATGCCATCAAGTTGTAGATGACTCATAGCAAACCTATGAATGAAAGACCTGGACAGTTGCATAACTTCCATCGTTTCTCTAAGTTCGTAGAGTTTCTGGAGGCAAGCTATTTCAGAAGTGGATGCCACTCCTGCTTCCAAAAAGATTTAAACATATTTGCTATTAGATGAAAATTTCTGGACCTATTTTCCAAGATATAACAACTGGCATTTGAAAATAGCATCATTCCTTGCTCAAACACTGCACTGCTTCTGCCGACCTTCTGCAGACTCTGGTCCAGATGGGTTCCACGGCAGCCATGAAACATGTGGGCCATACAAGACAGTTCACTCACACCAATGGTTTCAGGCCCGCTTTATGTCATTGTTGTTGTTAGGTGCATTCCAGTCACATATCACTCACAATGACCCTATGAACAACAGATATGAACCCTGTCCAAGCCTGTGCCACCTTCATCCTCTCTGACACACTTGAGCCCATTGCCACACTGTGTCAATCCACCTCACTGAAGGTCTCTCTCTCTAGTTGACCCAGCACCGTTCCAAGCAACATGTTCAACTCCAAGAAATAGCCTATCCTAACAACATACGCAGTTGTTTTTTTTATTGAAAGAAGATGGAAAGAATATACTGAGTCACTGTATCGAAAGGAATTGGCAGACACTGAAGAATTTAATGAAGCAACACATGAGCAAGAGCCTATGGTTATGAAGGAAGATGTTCAAGCTGCTTTGAAGGAAATAGCAAAAACTAAGGTCCCAAGAATAGATGGTGTACCAACTGACATATTTCAGCTAACAGATGCTGCCCTGGACATACTCACCAAGTTATGCCAAGAAATCTGGAGAACAACCACGTGGCCAACTGACTGGAAGAGATCTATATTTGTTCCCATTCCAAAGAAGGGTGATTCAAAAGAGTGTGGAAACTAACAATCTCATTGATATCACATGCAAGCAAGAGTCTACTAAAGATTAT
>NW_006399758.1:310939-328979 GCF_000299155.1 Elephantulus edwardii | reverse complement strand
TGCCTCAGAGAGTTGGACAATGACTAGGGAGGATAGAAGGAGAATTGATGCCTTTGAGCTGTGGTGCTGGAGAAGAGTACTGAATGTACCATGGACTGCTAAGAAAACAAACAGGTTCATCTTGGAGAGGGTTAAACTGGGCTGCTCTTTGGAGGCAAGAATTCTGAGGCTTTGTCTGACATACTTTGGATATATTGCAAGGAGGGACCAGTCCTTGGAGAGGGACATCATGCTTGGGACAGTGGAGGGACAGTGCAGGAGAGGAAGATCCTCTATGAGGTGAATTGATTCAGTGACTGGAGTAATCAGGATGGGGGTGTCAGAGACAGTGAGATTGGCACAGGACAGAGCAGGGTTTAGGGCTGTTGTACATACGGTCGCTATGAGTTGCAGGTGACTCGACAGCACATAACAACAACAACAACATACACAAAGCATGTAAGACAAAGCTTTGTCATCTCTGCCTCCCAGGAATACTTTGTCCAGCACCTATCTGGTTGTTCTTTTGGCAGTCCATGGGTATTCAGTACTCTTCTCCAGTACCACAGCTCAAAGACAGCAATTCTTCTTTCTTCTGCTGCCATCCTTCTTCACTGTGCAGCTCCCAGATGCAGAGCAAGTGATTAAAAAGACCAAGGCTTGAATTGTTGTTATGTATAGTCAAGTTGCCTGCAACTCTTTGTGACCCCATGCACAATAGCTCTAATTCCTGTCCTATCCTGAGCCAATCTCACAGTGTCTGACATATTTCACCCATTTCCACAGTCACTGTGTCAATCTATCTCCTCCAGAGCCTTCCTCTCGTGCTGTCCCTCCATGCTTTCAAGCATGACGCCTTTCTTCAAGGACGGGACCCTCCTGGCCATGTACCTATAGTATGTCAGATGGAGCTTCAAAATTCTTGCCTCCTCCAGAGACTTGTACATCAATGTTCATAGCACCATTACTCACCATGGCAAGAATATGGAAACAGCTCAAATGCCCAATTACAATAGAATGGATTGAGAAATTATGGTACATTCACACAATGGAATACTATTGCAGCATGGAAGAGCAATGATTTTGTAAACTACTATCTATCATAGGGGGAACTAGAGAACATTATGCTAAGTGAACTAACTCAGTCTCATAAGGACAAATACTGTATAAGACCATTATTGTATAATGAGTATGAGAATACAAGGAAGAAGGGGAAGGGAGGTGCTTAATCATAGGGTCACACAATTTGATGGATGGAGGGAGGGCTGGGTAAATGAAAGGGAGAAGATCCGGTGTGAAAAACAATGTATACAGATTTTATGAACTTTATATGTAAACCAGTATAAAATAAAAAAACCAAAATTTAAAAATTCTTGCCTCCAAGGAAAAAATTGGTTTCACCCTTTCTAGGGAAAACCTGTTGGTTCTGCTGGCAGTTCATGGTTATGTTAAATACTCTTCTGCACAATCACAACTCAAATCATCCTTGGCCAATGTCCAGTTCTCTGATATGTAACAAGTAGTTGTGTAGACCATGGCTTAGGTGCACCTAGTCTCTAGATTGACATCATTGTTCTTCAGCATACTGGAGCTGTACTTGATAGCATGCTTTCATGGTGCAATTCATCTTTAGATTTCCTGACTGATGATGCTAAGAGTATTGGTTGTGGAGCTGAGCAAGCTGAAATTATTATCAACTTCAATCTCTTCCTCATCTCTCATGGTGCTGCCAACAGGACCAGTGGTGTGAATCTTTGTCTTCATGATGCTGAGCTTCAATCTGTATTGAAGACTGTCGTCCTTGACCTTCTGCATCAAACACCTGAGGTTCTTCTTAGCTTCAGCAAACAAAGTTTGTGTCATCTGTATAAAGCAAGTTGTTGATGTGACTTCCTCCAATCTTAATGCCACATTCTTCCTCATAAAGTCCAGCATCCTAAATGATATGTTCTTCATAGAAGCTTAAAAGCTATAGAGACATGATACATCCCTGACGCACTCCTTTTCTGATTTTGAACCATGCAGTGTTTCCTTGCTCTGTTCTGACGATTGCTTCCTGATCCAAGTACAGGTTTTGCATGAGCACAATTTAGTGTCCTAGGATTCCCATTCCTCTCAAGGTTAGCCATAATTTGTTGTGATCCATACAGCTAAATGCTTTTTCATAGTCAACTAAACACAGATAGTCAGTCCTCTGGTACTCTTTGCTTTCAGCCAAGATCCACCTGACATTTGGCTATGATGTCCCTAATGCTATAGGAGGATTTCAAGAATATCATTTATGAAGAATTCTTTTTTTTTCCCATGAAGAATTCCTAAGGTCATTACTAAGACAGAGGAGGAAGAAAGACTGAGATGGATGTTAGCAGAGACTCTGAATACTGCACTAGAATGCACTAGAAGCCAAAGCAGAGGGAAGAAAGTAGGAAATTAAGGAGCTGAGCAGATTTCAAAGGGCAGCTCAGGAAGACAAAGCAAAGGTTTATAATGAAATGTGCAAAAAGCTGGATTCTGAAAATCAAAGAGAACAAACTCATTTGGCATTTCCTAAACTGAAGGAATTGAAGAGCAAATTTAATCCTCATGTTGCATACTTAGGGATGTTATAGGCAGAATACTGAATGACCCAGGAAGCATCAAAAGAAGATGGAAGGAGTAAACAGAGTCACTGTACCAAAAAGAACTGGCTGACACACAAAAATTTCAGGAAACAATGTATGATCAACAGGCAGTGGTGATGAAGGAGGAAGTTCAAGACGTTATGAAGGAATTGGTAAAAAACAAGGCTGGCCTGGACATACTGTGCCAAGAAATCTGGAAGACAACTACCTGGCAAACTTACTGGAAGACTGGAAGAGAGCCACATTTAATCCCATTTTTTCTTTTTAAAAAGGTGATGCAATAAAGTGTAAAAATTATCAAACAATATCAGTAATATCACATGCAAGAAAAATCCTGTTGAAGACTATCCAAAACTAACTGGAACAGTACATCAACAGAGAACTCTCAGAAATATAAACTGGGTTTAGAAGAGAATGGTCTGAATTAGGTGTACCTTAATCTTCCAACTGACTTCACTGTTTCTCAGTAATTTGGACAGGTTCTTGCCAACAGACTTTCCCAATGTAATATGTCTTCTGATCTCCTAACTGCTGGAACCAAAGGTACTCATTGTGAATCCAAGTAAGATGGAATTGTTGACAACGGAATCTTTTCTCCATCATCATGATGATTTCTGTTGACTCAGTGGTAAAGATTTTTCTTTTCTTGATGTTGAGATGTAAGGCAGATTGAAAGCTGTAATTTTTGATCTTATGCAGCAAGTGCTTAAAATTTTCCTCACTTTCAGCTAGTAAGGTTGTGTATGCAGCAAGTGCTTAAAATTTTCCTCACTTTCAGCTAGTAAGGTTGTGTAATCTGCATAATGCAGATTGCTGAAAAGTGTTCCTCCAATCTTGACCCCACATTCTTCTTCTCAGAGTCCAGTTTCTCTAATGATTTGCTCAGCATACACACCAAATAGGTATGGAGACAGGATATAGCCCTGAAGCACACCTTTCTTAATTTTAAACTATGTATGGCTCCATGACAAATTATGGGTAGCATTGAAAAGAATGGGAACCCCAGAACACTCCCATGGATGACATTTTCAACTAGACGTAAAGGACAAGACTGCCAGAGATTCTCATCCTTAGAAAGTTGCAAATGGAAATACCATTTGAAGCAGCAACTCAAACTGACATAGGCACACTCAAGTTTATTGCAGCATTATTTACATAGCAATGAGTCAGAAGTAATCCAAGTGTTCATCAAATGACAAATGGAAATGACAAAAAGAAAGTCTGTTACATTCACACAATGGAGTATTATATAGCGTCATTAAAAGAGAGGATCAAGAATTCAACCATGAATGTCTTTTTAAATTACTACCTAACTAGGAAGGAACTGGAGTGCATTATGCTGAGTGAACTCAGTCACACAAGGACAAATACTGTATAAAATCATTGTTGTAGAATGCGTATGAGGATCCAAGGAGAGAAGGGTGGAAGCAAAGTGGTGAGGATGGGCCAGGGGTTGGGGTGTTAATAATAGAGTTGCTCTACAACCAGGAGAAGATAAAATAGATGAATGGGACCTTCTAAGAATCAAATCCCTATGCACATCCAAAAACTTCTCCAACAGAGTAAAAAGGGAAGCCACAGACTGGGAAAAAATATTTGGTAATGACATGTCAGATAAGGGACTTATATCTGGAATTTATAAAATACTTGAACACCACAATAAGATAAAGGTAAATAATCCAATAGAAAAATGGGCACAGGATATGAACAGACACTTCACCGAAGAAGACATTCAGATGGCCAACAAGCACATGAAGAAATGTTCAAAGTCCCTAGCTCTAAGAGAGATGCAAATCAAAACAACTATGAGATATCATCTCACCCCAGTAAGAATAGCAAAATAGAACAGCAAGCAACAAATGCTGGCGAGGATGTGGAGAAACTGGAACTCTTATTCACTGTTGGTGGGAATGTAAGATGGTGCAACCATTGTGGAAGGTGGTGTGGCACTTTCTCAAAAAATTGCAAATAGAGATGCCATTTGACCCAGCAATCCCATTACTGGGAATATACCCCAGAGAGACCATGTCTGCCATCCAAGCAGATATATGCACACCCATGTTTATTGCAGCTTTGTTTACAATAGCAAAGAGTTGGAAGCAGCCTAAGGGCCCATCAACAAACGAATGGATAGAGAAGCTGTGGTATAGCCACACAGTGGAATACTACGCAGCACTGAAAAACAAGGAACTCATGCAATATTATTCAAAGTGGGTGACCCTGGAGGACATTATGCTGAGTGAAATATCTCAGTCACAAAGGGACAAATACTGCATGGTGCCACTGTTGTAGAATGGGTCTCACATCAGGGTAGGGGTATGACAGAAAAAAACTGGACAAATGATGTATATTGTATTGAAAGAGATGAGGGAAAAAACAGATTAGAAGTGATATATGATTGAGTATTATGGCTAGCACAGGAATCCAGAATTAAGGTTGCATAGAGAAGTGTACTCGGGGTGGGGTGTGAGGGGAAGGGACGTGGGAATTGTATACTAATGAAGGAATTTTTTTTATTTTTTTTTTCTCTCTTCGGAGGGGGAAGCGAGCTGGTGGGGAGGGGTGGGAAGGGAGAAAATTGCGGCAATGAATGAATGGAAATCCAAAACCTCTGTAAAAAAAAAATAGAGTTGCACAATTTGATGGGTGGGGGATGTGAAGGAAATGGGAAGGATCTTTTGTGAAAAACAATCTATTCAAACTTTGTAAATAAACCAATATAATTTTTTTTAAAAAAGTACTATTATGAAAAGCTATAGTCCAACACATTTGAAAATCTAGAGGAAATGGACAAATTTTTAGAAACTCACACCCTACCCAAGTTTATGGCATGAACAGGTTTTCAAGCATAGCCAATGCACACTAGGAGAGTATAAAACAGATGAATGGGGTCTTCTAAAACATCAAATCCTTATGTGTATCATAAAACCTCTATAATAGGGTGAAAATATAGGCTCACAAAATGAGGGGAATATATTTGGCAATGACATATCTGACAAGGCACTAAAAGTTATAAAATACTATAGCATCTCAATTAAAAAAGACTAACAATGCAATTACAAATGGGTAGAAGATATAAAAAAGACTCTTTTCCAAAGAGGATATTCAGAGGGTCAACAAGAACATGAAGAAATGTTCAGAATCACTGTTTTAGAGAGATGAAACCCTCCCCCAGACTCCTCCCCCCAAAAGAATGCGGTACCATCTCACCCCAGTAACAATAGCAAAGTTTAACAGGACAGCAAACAATAAAGGTTAGTAAGAATGTGGAGAGACTGGGAACTCTCATGCACTGCTTGTGGGAATCTAAAATAGCACAGCTATGGAAGGCAGTCTGGTGTTTCCTAAAAAAGGTGAAAATAGAAATTCCATTTGACTCAACTATACTACTACTGTGAATATACCCTGAGGAACTTAGAGCTAAGACACAAATATATGCACACCTATGTTTATTACAACATTATTCTCAATAGTAAGGAGACAGAAACAGCCCAAGTGCCCTTAAACAAATGAATGGAGTTACCAGTGGTCCGATCACACAGTGGAATAATACTATGCAGCATCAGAAAACAAGGATGAACTTGTGAAACATTATACAACATGGAGGTCTAGAGAGCATTATGCAGAGTACAAGATCTCAGTTAGAAATGGAGAAACATGATGTAAGAACTCTGGTGGCAGTGGAAAGGCATTCCTGTGGTCTCTTCGCTGTGTGCTTTGCTGTTGGTGTGACAAGGCACTTACCGATGTTTCCGACATGCACCCCCATTCCTGTTACTCTGTAAGGTGGAATGAACTACAGTTGTTGAATATTTGCATCCACTGCATCAAGCATGGACTATCAAGTGTTTGTCTCCATTGTTTTGTCCTTTTTTTACCAACTACAGATTGCAGTTAATATCACAAAACAAATGATTGAATAAAAACCAATTAAAATGTCCTTTTTTTTAAATGAAGGCATCATAAAACAAGTTTACAAATTCAGCAGACATTTTAAGCCAAAATTATTAAGGCCCTGGATGCAAATATTCATCTCCATAATGACCGCTTCGTAATAAAGAAAATAGTAAATTCATACCTGAATGAACTTCCGTCTAAAAGCTCCAAGGCCTGGAACGTTCAGGTCTCCCAACACTGCATACAGTCTGTCATACAGCTCTTTAATTCTTTTTTTATTAATATGAGTTTTTGCTAGTTCATCTTTGATATCATCAGTCCAATCCTGTTGAAGTTTAAACAACAACAAAAAACAAACCTCAAACTCCAATTTAAGATTTTATCTCAGGTCTTCTGTATGTGTCAGATGATGTGATAGTACCTTAAAGAGCATTTCGGGATTGGAGAGTTGTTCTAAGGCATTAATGAAGTCCTGAATCATTCCTCCTTGAGCTAGCTTACTTTTTATCCTGTAAGATAATTTATCAAGTTAAAAAAATTTAGCAACTTTAAGTAACCAGAAGGGACAACTTAAAAATCTCTCCAGGGCACAAAGTATTTATTCTAATCAAGAGGTGATGGTATTTTAGACATAAAAGCAAATTGTCTTGCAAGTGCTCTTAGTATTGTTTTCTAGCATCTTTTGATGCATGCAATTTGAAAAGATTTGAAATTTCTGGTTATCAATCTTTTTCCTCCTTCTTTTTGAAAAACCCTCCTCTATACTTGTCTGAATGGGTAACTCTGTGAATGGTAAAAAACCCAACAAACTCTCAATAGAGAATGTGTGTCAAAGTACCATGAGTTTACAGAGTACTCTTGTAAAACTAATAAGCCATTGCTACTTGAGTCAATTGTCCCCATTATAACTTAATCAGTTGGAGCCTTGACCCTGAAGGTAGTTTACTTTGTCATAATGAAGAGAAGGGGTCTTCCTATATATTTTTGGCTGAAGATCAGGTTTGCTGGTGTAATCATTAGGTGCTGTTGACTCACAGCGACCTGAACTCTGTACTATCCTATGCCGTCCTCGTCATCTCTGAAACACTAGAGCTTATTGCTTAAGTCACATGTCAACCATCTAGCTGGAGGGTCTTCCTCTCCTTCGCTGAACTCCATCTTTCTAAGCATGATGTTCCTTTCTAAGGAATAGCCTCACCTAGCTACATGTCCAAAGTACAAAAGAAGAAGCTTTGCCATCTTTTTTTCCAAGGTGTACTCTAGCTGCACTTTTCCCAGGACAAATCTGTTTGTTCTTTTGGCAGCCCACAGGGTACTCAATACTCTTCTCTAACACCACAACTCAAATGTATAAATTCTTCTTCTGCCATCTTTATTCACTGTCCAACTTTTAGATGCATAGCAGGTGACTGAAAAGATCATGGTCAAGATCAGGCACACCTTAGTCTTCACACTGACATCTTTGCTCTCCAGTAATTCAGAAAGGTCCCTGACAGCAGACATGGTCAGTGTAATACTTCTCCTGATTTTCTGACTGTTGGTAGCAAGGGTGTTTATTGTTAATCTAAGCAAGATGAAATAGTTTATAACTTCAACCCTTTCTCTACCTATCATAATGTTAACTGTTGGTCCTGTAGTAAGGACCTTTGTTTTCTTGATTTTTAAGATGTAATTCACACCAAATTTTGTCATCTTGATTTTGTGCAGCAGGCCTTTCATAGTCTACTTTCAGCAAGCAAAGTGGTGTCATACGACATGTACAATGCAGGTTGTTGATGAGTCTTCCTCTAATCTTGATGCCACATTCTTCTTCATAGAATCCAACTTCACAAATTATTTGCTCAGGATACAGACTGAATTGGTATGGAGAAAGGGCTACAACCCTGATGCACATCTTTCCTGATTTTAAACCATGCAGTGTTCCCTTGCTCTTTTCAGACAACAGCTTCTTGGTCTAGGTATAGATTCTGTTTAAGTACAATTAAGTGTTCCAAGATTTCCATTCTTCTCAATGTTAGCCATAATTGTTATTATCTACAGTCAAATGTCTTTGCATAGTCAATAACACACAAATAGATATTCTTCTGGTCTATTTTCTGCTCTTAGCCAGGATCCATCTACATCAGCAATGATATCCCTGGTGCCATAATCTCTTTTAAACCCAGCCTGAACTTCTGATACTTCCCTGTCAATGTACATTTAAACTGTTTTTGAATGATCTTCAGCAGTGTTCTTCTTGCATCTGATATTAATGATATTGTTCAATAATTTCCACATTCTGTCAGATCACCTTTCTTGGTAATGGGGACAAATATTGATCTCTTCAAGTCAGTTGGCCAAGTAGCTCTATTTTAAATTTCCTCCAATAAACTGGTGAGCACATCAAGGGCTGTATCTGTTAGTTGACATATGTCAATGGGTATTCCATCTGACTTAAAAAAAAAATCTCATCCTGTTTCCCAAGCAACAGATAACAACTGTGAAAGCAAAGAGCAAAGACAGATGTTATAGTAGAATAATATTCTATTATACAATGTGTTTTAAAAGGAAAGAAACTGTAACACAATCATAAAGTTCCATGTGTTTACTATATGCATTTTTTTATACATCTGATTTGATCAGATCAATTTCTCTCTAACGTCACCTTGCCACAAACGCCTTATTCTTCTGACCAGCAGAACTGTCTTTGAAGGCGTAGTTCTCACTGCTGATCATGAAGGGGTAGAGGAGGGCTTGTGGGTAGTTGTCAGCAAGCTCTTCCACTGTGTGCTGCACAGCTACAGCCTCGTCTTTGTCCAGTAATGCCACCAAGTGGCTGATCCAGCCAATGAACTGCCAACAAGGAATGGTGCATATCTGAAACACAGAGCTGTGCTTTAAAGAATGAAGAAGACCACCTTCAATCAGGTTTTATTACAAAAGTCACACATGACCAGTAAGAAAAAGAAAAAAAATATGAGGAGTGTAAATAAAACGAAATAAAATGAAAGCAAACAAAACTCAACCCTCTCCTGTCTCAGTCCTCTCAACATTTTTCTCAAGGGAACCCCTAAACTCTTTGACAATTCCAAGCCACTACTGTGGGGCTGACTCCTCCTCCTAGCATGGTGCGGGGCAGAGCAGAATCTCCTACGGTACTTCCAAGGCTGTAATCTTTCCACAAGCAGATGTTACATCTCTCTCCCCTAAACTGGCTTTGTAATTGGCAGTCAAGCTCTAAGTCAATGCACCCCGGGGCTATGTGTGTGCATATACACACATTCCTTTGGGTTCTTGTACAGACCAAGCATTCCTATAATGTCTACTAAGATGGTTAAGTGTGAGCATTTAATTATACAGTTCTAAATTACATATACTTTGGGGACAAAGTACACATTTATAGGTGGGTAAATGTGTGTATATGTTTTAAGTTCTATAAAGTGGCACTTCTCTAGAACATAGATACTAACCTCTTTTGTCATTAGACTCAAAGTCTCCTCGGGATACTCTTCTATAATCTGAAGTAGTCTTGGAAATTTTAACCTGGCTTCAGGTGAATTTAATTTTAAAGCTTTCAACATTTTCTCCACCACAATTGCTGGATACATTTTTAGTTCTACAGAATCAATAGTTATCAAAGAAAATAAAAGTCAGTATATCCACTTACATATAAATGATAAGCTTATTAACAAATTATTCTACTTTCTCTTTGGGGCTTATACTTTGGTGGTATGTCACGGTTCTCTTTTTAACTATTATTTTGGACCACAAGTGTAAGTTTTTATCTTGAAGATTAATTCTTCTATTATAATATCCATTCAGCAAGAAGCATCTATTGGCCATGGAATCTATTCCATGAGCAAGGGATAGACCACTTGAGCCAGTGGTACCAAAGCTGCAAGCAATACAGAAACTTGTACCAGAAAGACAGAAAACAACTAGTATCACTTAGATATTGGCATATTAGTGGAGATGCCATAAAAAGACAACAGACTTCTCTCAGAGCATTCGTCATGGGAAAATCTGGAATCACATGGTGATGATTGCATAACATGATGAATGTAATTCATGTCAATTAACTGACAAATAAAACATATTCAAAGAATGAATGTTTGGTTATATATACACAGACCACACTAGGGAAAAAATGAGCAAATTGATAAAGGATTGATGAATGGATGCACGAACGAAAAAACCAACAACAGACTTTATTCTAACAAAATGACACTTACCGGATGCATTCTCTTTCTCCTTCCGAAGCTCTCGATCACAGAAATTTACCAAAGTCATGTAGGCCTCTATTACTCCAGCCACATGGGGATGGTCGCTGGAGGAAGGCGGGGTCTCCTCCTCAGCACTCCTTGCAGCTTGAGAAAGGAACTGGAAGGCCTTCTCACAGAGGCCTCCTATCACCTGCAATTCAGGGACACAACTGCATGCAGCTGAAGCTCTTTCAGAGGACTCTCTCTCTGACGTGATTCATCCCCTAAGTAATCAACAGTGATTAGCTCAGAGAATAAGTTACTAGAAGCTGGACTATATAAAGAAGAATATGGATCCTCCTCAGGAGTAAAAAACTAATCAAAAACTTGCATTAGGTAGATGACATAATAACCTTGCTTGCTTAGAGTAGAAAGGACTTTAAGCACTTGCTGCAGAAGATCAAGGACTAGAGCCTTCTATATGCACTGTATCTCAACATCAAAACAAACAGCATCATCACTGGATCAACAGGCAACAATCATGATAGATGGAGAAACGACTGAAACTATCAATAATTTCATCTTACTTGGGTCCACAAGCCTTGGAACCAAAGTCAAGAAATCAAAAGATGTGCTTCCCTGGAAAAAAAAAATCTGCTGTAAAAGATCTCTCCAATGTGGTAAAGAGCAAAGATGTCATGTTAAAGACTAAGGTACACCCAAACCAACCCATGGCCTTCTCAATTACTTGCTATGAATCTACAAAAGTTGGACAACAAATAAAGATGACAGAAGAAGAATCGATGCCTTTGAGTTGTAGTGTTGGAGAAGAGCTTTGAATATCTCATGGACTGCCAACAGAACAAACAAAAAATCTTGGGGGAAAGCACAACCAGAGTGCTCATTAGAGGTCAGGATGGTGGAACTTTTTTCACATACTTTGGACAGGAGGGACTACTCTTTGGAAAAAGGCATCATGCTGGGAAAGGTGGAGAGTCAGAGAAAGATAGGAAGAGTCTTTACAGAATGAACAGACACAGTGACTCTAACAATGGGCTCAAGAATGCCAGAGACGTTGATGAGGATATTGTAGAACAGAGAAAGGTTCAGATCCACTGTTTTTCGATGTTTAGTCACTAGGAATTGTGTGTGTGTGTGTGTGTGTGTGTGTGTGTGCGCGCGCGCCGTCAAATTGGATCTGACTGGTACAGGAGGAGATTGTTCTTCCTTCTCCAGCAGAGCATTCGGTGAATTCAAACAGCGCCTCTGGGACTGCAGTGCAGCTTCTTGCCACTAGGCCACCAGAGCTCACCAGGGACATCCTATGACACTTAACCACAACAAAGGTAAGAGAATCTGCACTGACTAAGAAGTAGTCATTCCAATCAGATCCCGAGTACAAAAAAACCAAGCAAACAGACAGGGTTTGACGGCACCCTCAGGTAAATTTAGAAAAAGAAGATTCTCTCTCTTCTGGGTGCAGAGCAGAATGATTTAAATACCACCACTCCTGATCTCAATTTTTTTTTTTAATAATTTTAATGAGCGTTTACAGAGATTGTGGATTTCCATTCATTCATTGTCGCACTTCTCTCCCTGGCCTGATCTCAAATTTTTTATTTACAGCCTAAATATTGGGCTGTAAATTTCCTCTCAGTTATTAAAGTGAAGAGATTTCTGAAAACCCAAAATCCCTGTAAATGTTCATTAATACTAATAAAATGAAAAAAAAAAAAAAAAAGATTTCTTTGTGAAAGGAAGCCAGTGGTTATTCTAAGTCTTAAATATTACTTTTGAGTCCTTCTTTTCTTTTCTTCTGAGCTAACATGAAAGAGTTTTAAATTCTAATGGGCTAGTTGCCCATGTTCTCAGGGGAAGAACACAGGCGTGAGCAATCCCGAGAAAGGTGAGGGAAGGCTGGCAACCATCCAAAGCATAGAACACCAGCAAAGTGATGACCACTCAAGAACCAAAGGAAAAAGAGAGAAGAATAATTCCCTTCATTAAGAAAGGGCAGAATGGCTACTGGCAGAGAACGTTATTAAAGTACTTGGTGAATTACTGGCATCAATCAGACAAATTTCCCACTTTTTATGGCAAAAAATAACTAACATTCAAATACACTGGAACTTAGGGAATATGCCAATCTTTCTATGTAGGAATCCACAAACTCAACTATGCATAAATGGCAGATATATTAAAATACATGCACACACACAAAGCAATATCTTTTGTTTTATAGCCAAACAACTTAATGGCATAAAAAATTCATTCTTTCAGAATTTATTACCTTTTCTGTGTCCTCTGAATTAGATCCAGATAGTTCTGTGATTCTTCTAACTCTGCTTTCCTCGATGTGTGCAAAGCTAGTAGGCTCACTGCTGAGAACATCGGCCAGGATCTGGTAAGTGGTACCCAGGATGATGTGCTGATCACGAAAAGCTGGAACACTGCTGCTTAAGCATCTTGACATGTTCTCATCTGTTAGATTAAAAAATGATTTTGTTTCTCAAGTAAGTGAATATTGTAAATTAGAAGACATTCATAGAATGCCAAAAAGATCTTGCTTCCCGCGATAGAAAAGAATCTGGTTTCATATTGGTGTAAGAAGTTTCTGAACTGACTTATTATTTAAAAATGTCCTTTGTTAAAGCAAATATAATGTCTAGAGAATAAGAAACTAAAAGTAAAAACTCATTTTTATTCAAATAACAGCCTTGTACATTCTGCCAAAGCACCTAGTCTGTCTGCTGGAAATAACAGAAAATGAGTTTCATTAATACATTTGTGCATGTGTTTACATTGACACAATGGATCAGGGCAGAGATTTACTTCCCAAATATCTGATGGAGAAGTAGAAAGAATAGTTTTAAAAGCATAAGACAGTAATCTATAAGGTAAATACAGCAAATCTAATACCCAACAAGGAGATGGTTTTCAGCACAGTGAGGATCTTGTCGGGGTGGTGTTGGGTCTGGCTGCGGCAGCAGCTCAGTCGGCAGTAGCTATGCACCCATCTCACCAGCCAGTCTTCTCTGGTTTTTGACTCTTTATGCAGCTCCTTCAACAGCTTCATGGCAAGTGAGAAGTTGTTCTATAAAGACAGAAGAAAAAATGTTGACATATAGATATTTTGGAAATAGAAGGATTTTACAAAAGAGTTAATTGCATTGCTTCTTTTATTATCTGACATAATCTTACCAAAACCACAGAACTAATTGGAGAAGAAGAGGTGAGTCTGGAGCTGGGCCAGGAAAGCTCAAACCACCCATACAAGGTTATGTGTGGAGCAATAAGCTTGTTTATTTTCTCCTGGGTACAGGTGGGTTGAGCTCTCAAATTAGAAGTCAGCAGCTGCTGCTGTTAGTGGGGGATTTATATACAAGAGACTGTTGGTGGGGTCAGCAGATCACATGAAGATGTCTCAGCTGGGCAGTATTCTGTTGGCATCTTTTTCTTATCTTGCATGTGCAGTCTTAGGTCTACTCTTTTTCTGTGGTAGTCCTGGAATGTCATGATTTTTGTCAGTTTAGCTTTCCTTGAGCAGGCTAGAACTAGGGGGAGGACTTTATCTGAGAAGTAGCAATTCTAGTGACAATGAGGCCACTGAATTGATCCTGACTCAACAACTCTCTACCAGGTTTATGAGACTGTAAGCCTTAACATACTCAATTTTTCTGTCATTCCTATACATTGTCCAGCTCTCAGATGCATAGCAAGTGATCAGAAAAACCACAGCTTGAATCAGATGCACCTTAGTCCTCAAACTGACATCATTAGTTCTCAGTAATTTAGAGAAGTCACTGACTGCAGACTTTGCTAGTGCAATACATCTCCTGATTTCCTGATTGTTGTTATCAACAGTGGGTTAACTGTGGATCCAATTAAGATGAAGTTGTTGACAGTTTCAGTCTCTTTTCCATCCACAATGATGTTGCCTATCAGTCCAGTGGTAAGAATCTCTTTTCTTCTTGAAGAAGAACTGATGCCTTTGTGCTGTATTGTTGGAGAAGAGCAATGGACATCCCCTGGACTATCAAAAGTTGTTTAACAAACATGTCTTGGAAAGGATGCACCTGGAGTGTTCTTTGGAGCCAAGGAAGATGAGGCTTTGCCTCACATACTTTGGGCATGTTGCTAGAAGGGTTTATTCCTTGGAGAGGGATATGATATTGGAAAAGGCAGAGGGTCAGCAAAGCAAAGAAAGACCCTCAAGCAGGTGGGTTGACATGGTGACTGCCACAATGAGCTATAGTGTGTCAGGAAGAGTGAGGATGGCACAAGGTTCAGAGCCGCTGTTCATAGGGTCGCTATGAAGTCATACTCAACTTGATGGCACCTAACAACAACAACAACAACAAACTTTAGCAGGAGAAGGTATCTTTCTCCCTCACAGCAGCTGAGGGATTCAAACTCATGAGGCATTTTGGTTAGCAATACCACACACTATGGCTTATGCTAGCAGAGCTCTTTAGAATTTATCCTGTTGTTTTTAGGTGCCTTTGAGTTAGTACTGACCCACAGTTAACATCCAGTGGGTTTTCAGAGACAGTTAATCACAGGGGAGGAGAATACTAATCTTTCTTCCATGGAGCAGGAGGTAATTCGAACCATTGCAGTGCAGTTTCCTAGCACTAGGCCATCAGAGCACCATTTAAGTAATTGTTGTTGAGTACTGTCATGTCAGAATCAAACCACAGCTGACCCTCTAGTGGGTTTTCAGAGGCAGTGAAACAAATGGGGGGAGATGGCCCATCCTTCTCCTGCAGAGCAGCTGGTTAATTTGAACCGTGGGATTGCAGCACAGCTTCTTACTACTAGGCCACCAGAGCTCCCTTTAAATGATTAGGAGGTTTGTATTATACCTTACAGGCTTCCTGGTAAACGATAAGAGTTTCTTCAAGCTCATTTTCTTACCGAAGAGAAAAAATAACAACTTAATTATATTTACACTTCAGATTTTCAATAAATATTAAGTTAGGAAAAAATGGTTCATTTTAGAAATTTCAGCAACATACCAAACCTGGCCCGCTGCCATCAAGTCTCTTCTGATTCATAGTGAACCTCAATGACAGAGCAGACTGTCCCATAAGGTTGCTAAGGCTGTAAATGGTGACATCTTTCTGTCATGGAGCAGCTGGTGGATTCAAACTGCTGACCTTTGGGTCAGCAGTCAAATGTTTAACCATTGCACCATCAAGGCTCATTAATAACACAGAAGATGTATATGAGTACCTGTACCCACCTGTTTTCGTGCACTTTCTATCATCTTCATTTTCATAGAAAACTTATAGCTCTTCATCAGGGAATAAACATCTTCTTGCTTTTGGGTTTCTATCATGTCAGCAGAATCTCTATCTCCATCCACTTCCATCCGATGATCTTCTGGAGGAAGAGTAAGTTTTTCCTCTATTTTGCTGAGGAAAAAGCACCTGCACAAAACAAACAGGAATTATTTATACTAGAGACTCATGAAAGGAATTTCTGATATGAAAGGAGCTACTGGGTGGCATTCAGACAAATCTTTGAGCTATCAAGGCTTGCTCACATTCAGCCTATAAGTGTATGCAGTATTTAATCTCCATTCTATAAAAGAAATAGATTACAAGGGAATATTCCAGATCTCATTTACTGTCTCCACTACTACAAAATAAAGTCTTTTTAAAAAAAATATTTTAAAATTTCATTTTATTATTATTTGCATGTGTACCGCCAAATCGGACCTGACTGGTACAGGAGGAGATTGGCCCTCCTACTCCAGCAGAGCATCTGGTGGATTTGAACAACATACCTCTGGGATTGCAGTGCAGAAAATAAAGTCTTTAAAACACAATTTTCTCTCTTAAAAATTGCATAGCATACCCTATGTTGGATCAAAACTGATGTTCTCTTCATATCCCTAAATAAAGTCTTATTCTTTCTCAAAAGTAAAATGCAAAAGAGCAAACAGACTAATCACTAAGAGTTATTTATAATAAGGCAAGTTGATATACATTACTATAATTTTTATCATATATATATATATATATATATATATATATATATATATATATATATATATATGGCTTTGTTCTAATAATACATGATTTTTATTATTATCAATAACAATGACAATATATCTTCACATAAAAAAGTTACCTGTCAAAAGGGCAGGGATAAAGTTCAGAAGGATGAATGGAAGCCATAAACAGAGGGAGAAGGTAGGAAGACATGAGGGAGGAAGATGAGCAAATGTACTTCCATAAAGACTTACGATCTTAGATATCCTACAGACAATTTTGCTCTGTCATTGAGGGTTACTAAGAGTCAGAACTGACGAGACAGTAATGGGTTTCTAGTTGGAATAAACAAGAAAAAAAAATAAAAGATCATACATCTGCATATGGTGTAAATATATCCATGCACACGGTAGCGCCAATAGGCAACAAAGTTATTATAAAACTCTTAATCATAGCTCAACACCCTGACGGAATGAGTTGCTAGTCCAAGTCCCCAAACCATCCAGTTGTGGGCGGGGAATCAAAGTCTTCTGGCATAAATTGTACATAAAACCACTTCTCTACATCGTATTTTGGTGAGGAACAACTACAGACTTAAAGCTTGCAAGTGGCCATCTAAGGTGCAACTACAGGTCTCTCTGGAACCAAGAAAAGTAGAGTTCAAAGATAGAAACAAAGATGTAATAATAATGGAGACAGAAATTTTAAACTCCAATACACTGAAGAACTAGATGGGACCCTCAGTAGAGGTTTCTCAATAGAGCAGGAGAAAAATATGGAGCAAAACAATTAAAAAAAAATTACCAAGATGGTTAGTCTAATAGTTATTGATTGTCTTCGAGTCGAGCACAACTCATAATGACCCTATGAACAAACTATTGACATTTATCAAAGTTTACAGAGTTTCCGGAGGTATGTTATTTAAGAAGTAGATGCCACTCCTGCTTCCAAACCTGTCATAGTATGTTACTATTGTTATGTGCCATAAGTCGCCTGTGATGTATAGCAACCCTACGTACAGCAGCTCTGAACCCTTCCCTGTCCTGAGGGAGCCATTCTCATTAATTCTGACACATTAATCCCCATTGTCCCAGTTACTGTATCAATCCATCCTATCCAGGGTCTCCCTTTCCTGCGCTGTCTGTCCACCCTTCCGCGCATGATGTCCTTCTCCAAGGACTGATCTCTCCTGGCCACATGCCCAAAGTAAGTGAAGCAGAGCTTCATAATCCTAGCCTCCAAGGAGAGACTTGTCTTCTCCAAAACAGACCTATTTTTTTTTCTTGTCAGTACATGGTATGTTCAAGATTCTTCTCCAGTATCACAACTCAAAGTTATCTACTCTTCTTCTGTCGTCCTTAGT
>NW_006399758.1:302810-306983 GCF_000299155.1 Elephantulus edwardii | reverse complement strand
CATTGAAAAACAAGGAATTAATGAAATACAAAATGGGTGAACCTGGAAGACATTATGCTGAGTGAAATATCTCAAGTCACAAAAGGACATATACTGCATAGTGCCACCGTTGTAATGCAGAACTGAAATCGGAGTTGGGGGGAAACTAAGAGGTGATAAATAATGTACACTGCATTAAAACAGATGGAGAGAACTGTTTAGGAGAAATATATAATTAGATATTATTGTCATGACAAGAGTCCAGAATGAATGCTGCATAGTAGAGTGGCCTGGGGGGTAGGGATTGTATAATAATGAAAGAATTTTTTTTTTTCAAAGAGAAAAGTGAGCTGGGGGAGGGATGGGCAGGGAGAAAAATGCAACAATGAATGCCTGGAAATCCAAAGTCTCTGTACGATTTCATTAAAATAAATAAATAAGAAAATGGAAAAAAAATTGCCAAAGCATAAAAAAATTCTTCTGTGTCAGACAATTCTTTTTGGTACACTAACTCTGTGGGCTCATTCCATCTTCTTTTACTGCTTCCTAAGCCATTCTGTATTCTACTGCAACTCGAGGCTTGAATTTGTTCTTCAAGCTTAAGAATTTGATTTCTTCAGCTTAAGAAATGCTGAGTGAGCTCAGCTCTTTTGATTTTTTTACTTCAGCTCTTTGCACATTTAATTATACTACTTTGTTTTGTCTTTCTGTGCTGCCCTTGGAAATCTTCTGTTCAGCTTCTTAACAGCTTTCTTCCCTTTTCTTTGGCTTCTCGGTGCTCTAGTGCAAAGTTCAGAGTCTCTTCTGACATTCATCTTGGTCTCTTCTTCCTCATCTGTCTTTGTAATAACCTTCTGCTTTCTTCATGGATGATATTCTTGATATTCTCCCACAGTTCATCTGGTCTTTGTTCACTAGTGTTCAAGGCCTTCAGGTAGGACAGATTCAAGGTCAAATTTTGGTTCCTTTGGATTTGATTTTACCTTCTTTAGCTTTAGTTTGAACCTGCATATGAGCAGTTGATGTTCTATTCCACAATCAGCACTTGTATTAGTTTTCATAGCTGATATTGAGCTGCTCCAACTGTTCTTTCCACAAATCTGATTCCTGTGCATACCATCAGGTGAAATCCATGTGTATAGTCACCGTTCATGTTTCTCATAAAAAGTATTTTATTGCGTTGGGAAAAATCTGCTGTCAAGGACTATCCAAAGTGCTAAAGAGCAATGATGCCAGTTTAAAGACCAATGTGAGCCTGATCTCAGCCATGGTATTTTCAACTGCTTTCCATTCATCTGAAAATTGGACAATGAATAAGGACAACAGAAGAAGTAATGCTTTTGAAATGTGATGTTATCAAAGAATACTGAATAGTCCATAGATGGCCAAGGAACAACCAAGTCTGTCTTGAAATATATGTAACCAGGGTGCTCCTTGGAAGCAAGTATGGTGAAACTTCTTAAATACTTTGTGCATGTTGTCTGGAGAGGTGAGTCTCTGCAAAAATACATCTTTGGAGAGTCAGAGAAAAGGAAGAAGATTCTCAACAAGATGAACTAACACAGTGATAGCAACAGTGGATGAGCATGTTGGAGATCATAAGGATGGTACAAGGCTCAGATCTGTTGTTTAAAAGGATGAGATAAGTTGTAGTGGACTCAAGGATACCTAACAACAAGAAGTTTAAGAGTGGCAAAGTTAAATACTGATGCAAACCTCACATTTTGCTAAACTCTAAAGAAAAACATTCCAGCAATATCAGAAAAGACCTCTCTGCCACTGTTGTAGAATGGGTCTGACATCAGGGTGGGGATATGACAGAAAAAACTGGATAAATTTTGTGTATTGTATTGGAACAGATGAGGGAAAGAACAGATTAGAAGTGACATATGATTATTATGGTTAGCACAGGAATCCAGAATTAAGGTTTCATAGAGAAGTGTACTCGGGGTGGGGAGTGGGGGGAAGGGACGTGGGAACTGTATACTAATGAAGGAAATTTTTTTTTCTCTCTTCGGAGGGGGAAGCGAGCTGGTGGGGAGGGGTGGGCAGGGAGAAAATTGCGGCAATGAATGAATGGAAATCCAAAACCTCTGTAAAAAAAAAAAATAAAACAACAACAACAACAACAACAAAACACCAAAAAAAGTGAACTGAAGGGGGCAGGGAGGAAATGTGCAACAATGATTGAATGGAAATCCAAGTTCTTTTCAAACTTTCATGAAAATCTCAGCATTAAAAAAAGACTTCAAAAGTCCCACAAGGATAAATATTGTATAAAACCATAAAACCATTATTAAGTAGAGGAATGTGCATGTGCAGGGGGCGGGGGGATTAATCACTGAGTTGTACAATTTGATTGGTGGGGGTGCGGGAAATTGAAAGAATTTGTTTGAATTTATATTTGAGTTTTGTAAATAAACCAGAAGATAAAAAAAATCCAATAAAGGATCGAAATTGATTTAAAAAAAAAAAAGAAAAGACCTCTCAAGAGATCACATCTTACCGATTTGTGACGACATCATCCCAGATGTTCATAGGGTCCATTTTAGCATCAGGGTATCTGTTTGTCCAGGTTCTGAGAAGCCTCTTAAGGGGAACTTCAGATGTTAAGTTACCTAAAAATAATGTTAAATTATGACTGTACTCACCATTCAAGACAAGAACAATTGACAAAGCCAAAAGAAACTTTCTTACCCAAATGAAAAACTAAACCATCACTCCTGTGTGTTTTGTTCCACATAAGGAAAATCAAGTAACTTCTATCATCTCTTGACACTAAACTCAATGATGGATGTAAAGATGGGGAAATAAGCAAATGTAATTAATTTACTATTCTGATGAGTTTAGCGTTATAAGACCTGTACTTAAAAATGTGGATCTTACTAGCTTAGGGCAACCGGGTCATCTCTCTACATTAATTACATTTTAAATGAAAATTTTAAAAAGTCTACTAAAAAATCAGCAATATAGATAAAAAGATGACCAGATCTCCTGAAAATGAAAACAATTCTTCAAATTTAAAACAAAGTACAATTATGTAGCTAGGCATATACAAATTTTTGGTTACTGCTACGAAAAGAACATTTAATAAATTAATTATTTAGAGCAAAAATTCAAATTCAAATTCCTGACCAAGAAATCTTATATTTGCCAATGCTTACTCTTTCCCTTAGACTTTGATGGGTTCCACTGGCATCAGGATAAGATCTCTGGACACAAAGATTCTGTGCCTGGGCATTCCCATCTCCCCTCGAGCCAGGTCATTTGACTTCAGTTCTAGAACCACTGGCAGTTCTGGGGCCAGCACGGGAGGCCCTCTCCTTCTCCTCACTCACTTTCCTCCTCCCAGGCCACTTCCCAGCTTGTAGCCTTCCTGCCACTGAGCCCAGGCACTGCTCCCTGGAACCACACTGTCAAACCAGTTATCTTGCTCATACTTGGCCTTGCATCCCTGATAAAACAGTGTTTGGCCATTTGAAACATTTACTGAAATGATCTAAAGAATAAAATTTATTGGATGAACACGAACCCATTTATTCACTTTTACTGAGCAAATTATCAGATGTTAAATTTTTTTCAGAAATACATCATGATAGATTAAACATTTACCTGGTTTGCTTATAAAAGTGATAAACTCCTGAATTTCTGTTAAAACTTGTACACTCTGCAACTTGGTGAGCCTACTTCTGTATAAGAGTCCATCAATACTAGAATAGGTCTAGAAAACAAAGCATATTTATAATTTAATTTACTATTTTAATTTTTTTTAAAGTATAATTTATTGAGGTAAAAGTCACATAATATAAAATGAATCATTTTAAAGTGAACCATTTAGTGCATTCACAGTGACAGGCACTTACCTCATCTATCCTTCACTGGCACAGCATTTCCATCATTATAATGCAAAATCCCTTGTCTATTAAGGAATTTTCTCAATTCCCTGTGCTCCCAGCCCCTAGTAACCACCAACATACTTTATGTGTCCAGAGATTTACATATTCAGGAAATTTCCTGTAAATGAAGCTATACACCCCATGATATATATATGTTTACATATATAGACACACAATCTTTTAAACGTTTGAGAAAAAACTGAAGGAAAACATTTTAAAAATAAAAAAAATAAATTTAACTTTTTATTGCAATTGAGTGAAGATTTGCAGAAAGGATCTAATATTAAATATTCCATTC
>NW_006399758.1:250668-301279 GCF_000299155.1 Elephantulus edwardii | reverse complement strand
GGTGGCTCCTTGGAGGCAAGGATTCTGAGGCTCCGTCTAACATACTTTGGACATGTTGTGGGGAGCGAGCGGTCCTTGGAGAGGGATATCATGCTTGGGAGGATGGAGGGACAGCACAGGAGAGGAAGGCCCTCTATGAAGTGGATTGATTCAGTGACTGGGATAATTGTGATGGGAGTGTCAGAGACCGTGCGATTGGCACAGGACAGAGCGGAGTTTAGGGCTGTTGTAAATAGGGTTGCTATGAGTCGCAAGCGACTCGACGGCACATAACAACAACAACAACAACAATGAACCAGTTCAGGAAACAGCATCTGTTCACGAGCCAATACCACTGAGGGAAGAAGTTTGAGTGGCACCTACAACCCATCCCACTTTCTCTCAATTTTCCTTTTCCATTCTCCTTTCATAATTGCTCCCGCCTTCTGAATTTAGTCCTTGGGCAAATGCTTCCTTTTTTATCTCAAATGGTTGCTTATTCCAAGGTGTGTGTACCTCATTAGTGCTGCTGTTCATCTTGTACATGCATCTGGTATTTGAGTGAACACCAGGCCTGGCGTGAATCTGGTTCTAGGCCTGAAAGGTGACTAGGGGTCATGTGTTCAGTGGTTCTACCATTCCTTATTAGACCAAGCAGTCTGGTCATTTTCATGATTCTGAACTTTGTTCCGTATTTTCTTCCTACTC
Source organism: Elephantulus edwardii (assembly GCF_000299155.1). Lineage (NCBI taxonomy): Eukaryota > Metazoa > Chordata > Mammalia > Macroscelidea > Macroscelididae > Elephantulus > Elephantulus edwardii. Next base: position 300,592 of record NW_006399758.1, on the reverse strand, counting down.
TGATACTTCTCTGAAATCCCCTTCAGACTGGTCCATTTGAGCAGCCTGGCACCATCTTATCCCTCTGGTCCCAAGTATATGGAGGCCAATGGTCATGTGATCTAATAATTCTCTGGACTCGTTGTTAATGTATGCCTTTGATTTTATTTACTACCTAAAGGTAAAGGTGGAGGCTGGCTTGAGGGTGTGACTTTAAAATCATTGACGAGGTGATAGGTCTGTGGGCTGGCCTGAGGCCTGGCATCTTGGAGTCTCCCTCCACTCTGGTAGTTGGCTGGCTGGCTGACATCGGTGGCGATCTCATCTTGGTGGCAATCAGGCAAGGAAAGTTTCTGGGGTCCTTTTTGTTGTGTGTTACTGTTCTTTTTCTCCCTCAAAACTGGATGCCCTTGAGCCTTAGAGTAAGGGTAAAGGTGGAGACCAGCTCGAGGGTATGACTTTAAAATCCTGTAGGGTCCAAGGGCTGCAAATTTATTAATTTTAGAAGAATTTTCTTTTAAAGATACAGCAATTATTTGTCTATTTGCTGTATTAAACAACTTAGAGTTGCTGTGATGCTGAACACTATTCCATAGGTGATAATGATTACCCATTATGTAGAGTGAGTGGTTGGATAAGCTTCCAGATTGATTCATATTCGGAAGCAGGAGTGACATCCACTTTCTAAACTAACTAGATGCTTCTGGAAACTCTACAAACTCTCTTATAAATGTACAGAAATGATGTTAATTATAGGACAGATTTCAGGTCTTTTTTGCTAAGCTTATTCTGAGTCATATTCAACTTGACAACACTTAACTACTGCTAAATGAGACTAGTGCTGTTATACCTGGAGGAACATTCTTCCACTTTGCACACCACTCTTTATCAATGTGTATGAGATAATCTGGGTTTGCTATGATGCTTAACCTTGTGCCATGGAGATACCAAATGCCAGAATGGTTTCCCATTGTGGACAGTGTTTGATGGAGCTCCCAGTTGTAAAGTAGGTTGGAAAGCAGGAGTGGCATTCACTTCCTAAACCACATGTTTCTGGAAGCTCTATGCACGTGGAGAAATGATAGCTATGGAAAGGCATTAGGTCTTTTGTTCATATAGTCGACCTCAACTTGATGGCAGTCAACAACAACTCTTTCCTGTAGATGGGGAGAGAGTAATAGTTGCACTTTAGACGGCTACTCTCAAGCTTTTAGGACCCCAGTTACTACTAACTAAAGTATGGTGCACAGTATTTTGTGAATTATATTGTACCAAGTGACCTTGATGTCCTTTGAGACTATGGTAAAATATTTTAAAAACAAAAGATAAAGTATTAAGGCCAAGAACAGAGTGAAGAATAATAGTATAAGAAAATGGGAGTATAAAAATTAAGAAGGAAATGAGTGGCATAAAATTAAAAAATAAAAGTTGGTAAAAAGTGGCCCATTTTTTATTACCTGCATGAAAAACTGAATGCAATTTTCAATACAGTATTTTGCTCTGTCATAATCGTCTTGTAGGAGATAAAGGAGACTCAATTCCTGACTGTAGTGAAGCTCCAAGAGAACCTTCTGGAACTCCTTGCTCACAGCATCATCAACAAATGTCAACAGGGACTGGTCATCATCTCCATGAAGCAGTAACTTGAGCTTGCTGCGGATCATGTATGGCAAATATGTCTCCTACAGAACATCAATATCTGCTTGTAACTTCAGAAATCCACTTGATAACATATTTTATTACCACAAGATATTCTGGCAGGATTTAGAGCTCAGGTTTTCAGGCCAAAGTGATGTTTACAATTTCAAGTCTGAACAAAAACTGCAATGGTTTAAGCCTGGCCATAGAAAACAGCAAAAGCTTTTAGCACAAAGAACACTTAGCTGTTATATGTAAATGGAAGAACTTATAAGGGCAATGAAATCACAGATATGGCGGGACCTTGTAACCTTCATTCTGGAGGTCAAGTGTATGTGGGACAACCATGGTGCCAGGGTAACTTTTTGGAAACAAGAGGAAGTTTTTTCCAATGCTGTCATTGCAGGGTAATTAATATTGTTTTAAAATACATCCCACTTATTTTAACAGGGTTAGCTATTGTTATTAAGTGCCACTGAGTAGACTATGCTTCACGGTGACCCTACACACATCTAAAGCCTGCTCTATGTGGTAAGATCTTCATGATCTCTGATATGCTTTGATTTGAAATTTTAATGTACTGTGGAGTTGAATGTAGTGGATAATGTGCTTGGCTGCTAACCTAAAGACTGGCAGTTTAAAATGACCAAGAATATATGGGAGAAAGATATAAAGATCTATAGTCTTAAACACCCTATGGGGCACTCATCTCTGTCTTTAAGGATCCCTACTAGTCAGAACCTACTTGACACAAGTGGGTGTCAGTTACGTGGAGTTTTGCATGGGATTCAGGCTATATAAATAATTTGATGGTTCCTACCAACCTGGTAAAATGGCTCAGCCCACATGTTACTTAGATCTGGAGGGTGCTTGCTGTCCACACTGGCTGTTGAGCAGTATGCCAGTGACTTCCACTCAGTGAGGTGGTTATAGCAGTCCAGGGAGGCTAGTTCCCAAAAATCCTTTTCTGCTTCTGTGGGCTCCCCATCCAACCAGTCTTGTTTATTGAGAGCCTGACAGAGAAAAGGTAAGATTATTATACAAAGATGGAAAAAAACACAATGAAAAACATCATACTAGGACAATAATTTTCAGAGCTGTCAAAAAGGTGAGAGAGAAAAAAAAATATTTTCAGAGGAACACAGACAGAAGACTTTTGGTAACAATCAAACGTAAGAACCTTAATGGCAATTCCTTAAGTAGTCTGTTTCAGAAACTTATCAGCAAAACTAACTAAACAGAAGAAGACATTAAGAAATCACAATACACCCCAATAAAAACTGGATTATTGACTATTTAGTAAATTCCTAAAATTACATTTAGAACACTAGACATTAGAAATTGAGAGAGTATAAAATCTGGATGCTCACCTGAGTCTCTAAGCAGTCTCAGATTTTCCCCATTTGTTAGGCAGTTACTGCCCTTAGAAGCCTGGGTTCCACAAAACACAAAAACCCATGACCTCAATATACAGTGATCCTTCCAAAAACAGCTCTTCTTTACTTCTCTGCAGACCTTTTACTTACAGAAACAAGCTAGTCTAACAAATTGTGAATAATAATAGCAGATAAAAGTGTTTCCTAGTACTTGACAGAAAAAAAGGTGTTTGCAATTAATAAATCACTGAACATACAAAATTTGATCATTCTGTCACCAATTCACTACTTTCTGACTACCTTTCCCTCTTCATTGTTTCTAACTTTTGCATTCCAATCACCAATTAACACAGTTCTCTCTCTCTCTCTTTTTTTCTCATTGTGTACCACTGAGTTGGATCCAACTGGCACAGGAAAAGACTGCCCCTCCGTCTCCAGCAGAGAATCTGGTGGATTTGAACTGCATGTTTTCGGGATTGCAGTGCAGTTTACTGCCAGTAGGCCACAACAGCTCCCTTCAATAACACATCTTGATTGAATGTTTGGTAAATTTTGGACTGTAAAATTTAATAAAAATCTTCAATTTCCTCCTGTATTGGCTTTAACTGTTGGTGTGTATATCTGAACACTAACCAGTCTTCCTTGTATACATATGGACAATATATTATCACTCACAACACTAATTCAGCATAGAACTTGAAATTATCTTTTGAACTATGAATGCAATGCCAATCTCACTCTGATTTTTACTCTCAGCATCATATACCATGTGACTGTCTGATTCAAAGAGGCCCAAAACAGTCCATTTCATTTCACTAAGGCCCAGAACATTGGCACAAATGACACAACTTTGCTTGTTGAAAGTGAGGACAACTTGAGGCTCTTATGGCAGCCTTCTGTATGAACTGCATCTCTACATCAAGAAAACAAAAATCCTTGTCACTGGACCAATAGGCAACATCACGATAGATGGAGAGAAGATTGGAATGGGTAATGACGTCATCTTAATTATTGTTGTTGTTGTTAATGTGCCATCAAGTCGCCTGTGACTCATAGTGATCTACAATTAAGATTAGGGAGAAATATTACACTGGGAAAGTCTGAAGTCACGGACCTCTCCAAATTATAGAGGCGCAATGATGTCACTTTCAGGATTTAGGTATACTCAATTCAGGTTATGGTCCTTTCAGCTACTTGCTAAGCATTTGAGAGCTGAACAATAAATAAGGATGAACTGATGCCTTTGAACAGTGGTGTTATAGAAAAGTACTGAATATCCCATGCACTGCCAAAAGAACAAACAGAAGGTACAGCCAGAGTGCTCCTTGGACGCAAATATGATAGAGCTCACATACTTTGGACATGCTGCTATTGCTGTATGTCATGGAGTGGGAACCGACCCATAGCTGACCCTCCAGAGGATTTTTCAGAGGCAGTAAATCACACAGGAGGAGAATGCCCAACCTCCTCCTGTGGAGTGGCTGGTGAATTCAAGCATAGCTTCTTATCACTAGGCCACAAGAACTCCGGTTGCTTGGAGAGGTCATTCCATGGAATGGGACAGCAGGCTTGGAAAGATGGAGCGATGGAGAAGGAGAGGAAGATCTTCAACAAGGTAGACTGACACAGTGACTGCAGCAATGGGCTTGAGTGTGTCAGAGATTGTGAGGATGGCATAGGAGAGGACAAGTTCCAGATCTGTTGTTTATAGGGTTATCATGAGTCTTATTTGACTTGATAGCACCTAATGACAGTACTCAACAATGTAGGAAATGCTTTCTTTTTAATTCAATGTTTTCTTTAAAAGGATAAGATAAGGAATAATTACTTACTATTTCGTTACTATAGAACATGTCTCTGCTATCTACCTTTTGGTAAAAATCTAAGGACTAAATATAAAACTAATAAAATCTTTAAATTCTAAAGATAACTGCCTTTTTACCCAGATAGTAAGCATGTTTCAATGATTGATGAATTGCTAGAAAACAATTTTACCTGATTATATTGCTTAGCAGCTTCAGAATAATCACTTCTGGCTTCTGCTAATAATGCATTCTGAGTAACTTGCTTTGTTCCTATTTCACTGCTAAAAATACCACGGAGGACATCATATTCTCCAATTGATCGGTACAATCTATAAAATAAATGGAAAAGAAAGATTCAAACCAAGTCAAGTCTTAACATTTATAAGTTTACTTTAATAATATGATTATTAAATCACAATTTTTACATACTTTATTAATTAAAATATATAAAATCTGATTTTATTTTGCAAATATTGAAGATTTAAAACATTCTGAATTCACAATTAGGTTTTACAAATATGCATTTAAAGTGTTATCTGAAAATATCAAAAGGTCACATGTATAAATGATTTCATTAAATAAGCTTACTTGTTAACTCATTACCAAGAGCCCTGGTGGTACAGTGTATTACTGGTTAGATTGTTAACTAAAAGGCCAGCAATTCTTATTCACTAGCCAGCTGGATGGAGAAAGTTACAGCAGTCTGCTTCTGTTAAGATTTACAGTCTCTGAAAACAGATGTTAAGACTTCATTAGATGGAAGATGCATCAGAATCCACTAGATTGGATTTGGTTTCATTTTTGTCCTTCCTTAGTTAAGTCATTAAGAAGTCCTGGCAAACTTCAACACGATTCACTGTGTTAACAAAGTAAATGACAAGAACCATATGACCTTAGCAACTGGAGCAGAAAAGGCATTTAACAAAATACAACATCCCTTCCTGATAAAGATACTCAACAATATTGGAATAGGAGAGAATTTCCTCAACATAGTGAAAAGTATATATGCAAACCCAAGAGCCAACATCATTCTCAATGGAGAAAGACTAAAAGTATTTTCCTTGCAAACAGGGACCAGATAAGGATGGACACTGTCACCACTTCTATGCAATATTGTATTGGAAGTGCTTGCTAGGGCAGTACGGCAAGAGAAGGAAACAAAAGGCATACAGATCAGCAAGGAGATTGTTAAACTGTCACTATATGCAGTATAAACAGAAAACGCCAAAGATTCAACAAAAAAACTGTTAAGAGTTAGTAGGCCGAGCTCTGGTGGCCAAGTGGCAAGAAGCTGCACTGCAATCCCAGAGGTACGCAGTTCAAATCAACCAGATGCTCTGCTGGAGAAGGAGGGGCAATCTCCTCCGGTACCAGTCAGATCTGATTTGACGGCACACACACACAAAATAATAAAAAAAAAGAGTTAGTAGGCCAATTTAGTAGAGTGGCAAGATATAAGATCAATACCCAAAAATCAGTAGGATTCCTCTACAGTAACAAAGAGAACTCAGAGAAGAAAATCAAGAATGGAAAGCAGTATGGTGCTTTCTCAAAATGTTGGAAATAGAAATACCATTTGACCCAGCAATTCCACTACTGGGAATATACCCTAAAGAAACCAGAACTGCCACCCAAACAGATATATATTTACCCATGTTTATTGCAGCTTTGTTCACAACAGCAAAGAGTTTGAAACAATCCAAGAGCTCATCAACAAACAAATAGATAGAGAAGCTGTGGTATATTCACACAATGTAATACTATGCTACACTGAAAAACAAGGACTCATTAAGTATTATTAAAAATGAGTGACCCTGGAGGACATTATGTTGAGTGAACTATCTCAGTCACAAAAGGACAAATACTGCATAGTGCCACTGTTGTAAGATGGGACTGAAATCAGAGTTGAGGGGAAACTAAGAGGGGATATATAATATATACTGCATTGAAACAGATGAGGGAAAGAACTGTTTAGGAGGAATGTATGATTAGGTGTTACTGTCATGACAAAAGTCCAGAATGAAACCTGCATAGTAGGGTGGACTGGGGCGAAGGCGGTTTGTATCACAATGAAAATATTTTTTTTTGTTTACTTTTCAAAGAGAAAAGTGAACTGGGGGTGGGAGGGGTGGGCAGGGAGGAAAGTGTGCAACAATGAACGAATGGAAATAAAAAAAGAATAAAAAAAAGAAAGCAATATCATTTACAACAGCCAATCACAAACTGCGATATGAGATACAAGATACAAAAGCCCTACACAAAGAAAACTAAGGAGCATTTCTGTAAGACACAATAAAAGACCTAAAGAAATGGAAAAATGTGCCCTGTTAATGGATATTATGAAAATAACAATCCTACCAAAAGTAATCTATATTTTCAATGCAATTCCAATCCAGATACCAAATTATTTTTTTAAGGAGATTGAAAAGGAAATTGTTAAATTTATTTGGAGAAGAAACCCTGAATAAGCAAAACACGTCTGAGAAAAAAAATGAGGTGGGGGACATGGCACTTCCTGACCTCAAAACCTACTGCACAACAGTAGTAACCAAAACAGCATGGTATTTGTGTAACGACAGGCACACAGGCCAATGTAACAGAATTGAGAGCCCAGAAACAGACCCAGCTATCATGGTCAACTGATATTCAACAAGGAAATCAAAGCTATCAAATGGGGAAATGACAACCTCTTCACCAAATTGTGCTGGCAAAACTGGACTTCCACCTGCAGAATGCTGAAACATGATCTACATCTCACACCACACACAAAAATCAACTCAAGGTGGATCAGAGACTTGGGTGTAAAGCCCAAAACAATAAAGTTAATAAGAGACAAACTGGGACCAAGTTTAGCAACCCTAGTATAAAGAGACTGTCAAATACAGCCAGAAATGCACAATCTGAAGAAGATAAAATAGATGAATGAGACCTTCTAAAGGTTAAATCCAAGTATGCATCAAAAACTTTTTCAAACGGGGTGAAAAGAAAACCCACAGACTGGAAACAAACATTTGGTAATACCATCTCAGACAAGAGTCTCCTAACAAAAGTTTACAGAATACTCCTGGACCTCCACAAGAAAAAGACTGATGACCCAATTACAAAATGGGCATAAGATATGGAAATAATTTTCACAGAAGAAGATATCTGAATAGCCAAGAGACACATGAAGAAAGGCTCCAAATCACTGGTAATAAGAGGGATACAAATAAAAACCACAATGAGATACCATTTCACTCCAGTAACAGTGGCAAAGTTTAACAGGACAACAAGTAATAAATGCTGGAGCAGATGTGGTGAGAAAAGGAACTCTTATACATTGTTGGTGGGATTGTAAAATGGTACAACCACTCTGGAAGGCAGTTTGGCACTTCTTCAAAAAGCTGAACATAGAAATTCCATATGACCCAGCTATTCCACTACTTGGAATATACCTTGAAAAAATGAGAACTGAGGCACAAACAGACTTGTACACCAATGTTCACAGCAGTGTTAATCACTATCGCAAGAACATGTAAACAGTCCAGCTATCCAGCCACAATCAAATGGATTGAGAAATTATGGAACATACATAGAATGGAATACTACACAGTACTCAGGAGCAATGATTTTGCTAATTATTACCTAACATGGGAGGGACTGGAGAGCATTATGCTGTGTGAACTAACTCAGTCCCATAAGGACAAATATTGCATAAAACCATTATTGTAGAATGAGTATGAGGATCCAAGGTGAGGGGAGGGTGGAAGCAGAAGGATGAGAATGTGTACGGGGGGTGGGAATTAACCACTGGGTTGTACAATTTGATGGGTAGGTTGGTGAGGGAAATTGGGAGAATCTGGTCTGAAAAACAGTGTATTCCAATTTTGTAAATACCCTAGTATAATTAAAAAAAAAAAAAAAGAATTACAGACTTAAAAAAAGTCCTGGTGGTATAATGGTTAAAGTGTTTCCAGCTGCTCTGCAATAAAAAGATTTACTGTCTGCTTCTGCAAAGATTTACAGCCTTGGAAAGCCCACAGGCTGGTTCTTTGTCCTGTAGGGTTACTATGAAATGAAATCAACTCACTGGCAGTGGACTTGGTTTAGATTAATGAATGTGTTACAATATACCCCACTTATCTGTACATGATCCATCTGGAATCCTTGTCTATTCTTTAAATTCGTAATTTATCTAGAGACCCAGAAGCAAGAAGGAAATGATCCTGATTCTACTGATGCCATAACTCAGTCCGTGTCTCATGGGTCATGCCAATCCTACTGTTCAGTAACTTTCACACAACATTCCTATCTGCCATGGGGCTCATTTACCTCTTCATCTTAACAAGAGTCTTATTTAAGACTATGAACTGAGCTTGTTCCTTAAAAATATTCCAAAGTTGTTATTTAATATACCCTTGTTCCTGTCCCTCTCCTGTGCCCTTCCACCTGGTTCCCATTCTGTGGACTAAATTTATCTCAGATATTTATAGCAGAAGAGACTCCTACAGCTCTCTATTGATTTTAAATTTGGATCAAAGTTTAGTAAACATGACTCTTATTTCCTCACAGTGCATAGAAGGCTACAAATCAGAGGCAGACATGGTCAGGGAGAAGATGGAATGAAAAGAGTTCCTAATCCAAGAGTAAAAGAGATGAGAGCTGCAGGCATTTTCCATAAACATGGAAAAGATCTCAGCCTTATAAGCACCCTGCCCTACATTCATCCCAATATTTCCAGGTCATTTAAGTGATGATTAACATGATGACAGGCTAAATTACTTCCACAATCACAATACTCTGCAGGAAAGGCAATTACACACACACACACACACACACACACACACACACACACACGCACACGCACACGCACACACACGTAAAATATTAGGAAGTGTGTAATAAAGTGAGAAAAAGTTTAGGTCTTAAAAGCTGTGTACTTTATTTACCTGCTAAATAAACCTCATATGGGTTTCTCACCGTCTTAAAGTACTAGACCCTGGGAACTTGAGCTGCCAAGATGTATTCTCTGAACTCCCTCTGTGCCTCTGTCCACCTCCTACTTCCTACTATGGTTAGTTCTGTACAAACGAGAATGAACTTTCTACTAGGTTTCACTCTTGGTTGTCAGGATGGAACTGACACATTGCTGACCCTCCACTGGGTTTTGGGAGGCTGTAATCGCACAGAGGACTGTTCGTCTTTTTCTTCAAAGTCACTGGTAGTTTCAAACCATGCTGCTGTTACTGTTGTGCATCATCAAGTCAATACTGATCCACAGCTAATCCTCTAGCCGATTTTCAGGGGCAGTAAATCACAATGAAGGAGACTGCCTGTCTTTCTCCTGCAGAACAGCTTGTGTATTCAAACCACATGTCTTTGGGATGGCAGTGTTAACCCTGACCATTAGGCCATCAGAGCTGCGATGGCTAATGTCATGAATCTAAGTGTCCAGGCCTAGTGTCTTACACACTCATAGAGCCTTATAAAGAATTTACAGGTCTGTTTACGGCTTAGCTGGAAGGTACACTTGAAGCACAGTGGTAATTTCTGGGGGGCTTGAAGAGAGACTAAAAGCCATAGCCTCACTGAACCATATAAAACCAAAAGGCAGCATCAGCTCAAGAGTGAAAGAAGGATAATCTGAAGCTGTAAATATGGGGAGAAAGTGGGAGGGGTTTGTCCCAGTATGGGAATTGTAAGCAATGTCACAAAACACAAATGTATAAATTACTTAATGGAAAGAAAACCAATCTGCTCTGTACACTTTCACTAAAATCACAGTAAGAAATAAAAAAAAAGAACCCACCAACAAACACACCACTAACATGGCAATAACTACAAAACAGTGACAAATGCAAAGATTGCCACTCTTATTTTTAAGATTTTCCTTCTAGAAACAAAAAAATTTAAAAACTAGTATAATAAAATACAAATTCTAATTAAATTGCACAGGGTCTTTTTTTGGTATTTGGGATTTTTTTTAAAAAAATAAATTACACATTTTAACAAATATCCTGCTTCAGAATTAAGTACTGGCTTTCATAGGATTAAAACCACAAATTAAAGAGGAAGGGATGCAATGTTACATGGCATAAATATAAAACTTAATTTTTTCCCCAAGTAAACAAAAATAATTAGATTTAAAAATTTCTAAAAATTTCAGTACCATTGTAATAAGGCATCAGCTTTTATTAGACTCAAAAGAGTAGCTGAAACATAAAATACCAGGGACTCCAAATTATACCAACACTTCAGAGGAAACTAGAGCTGGTGAGCAATAATCTAAATCTAAAAGATGAAATGTTTGAAGAAATTAATTGCTAACTAGTACTCTCTTCCTTGATCAAGATTCCTTATTGTGAAAACAATTCTTGAATCATGGACTAGAATCCACTGCAAAGTTTTAAAGAAATTTCACCAAAGTGGTGGTGGTGTTAAATGCCACTGAGTCGCTTACAACTCCCAGTAACACAATGTACGGTATCTCTGAACTCTGCTCTGAGTCAATTTCACTGTCTCTTGACACATCTACCCCTATTACTCCAGTTACTGTGTCAATTCATCTCATCTGGGGTCTTCCTCTCTCCTGTGCTGTCCCTATACCCTTCCAAGTGTAATAGCCTTCTCCAAGCACTAGTCCATCCTGGCCACATGCCCAAAGTAGGTGGGATGGATCTTTAAAATCCTTGCCTCTAAGGAGCAGCCCAGTTTTACCCTCTCTAGTACAGATCTGTTTGTTCTCTTGGCAGTTCATGGTACATTCAATACTCTTCTCCAGCACCACAACTTAAAGGCCATCAATTCTTCTACAATCCTTAGTCATGTCCAGCTCTCTGATATATTGCAAGTAACAGAGAAGACCATGGCTTGGATCAGATGCACCTTAGTCTCTAGACTGACATCATTGTTCCTCAGTACTCTGAAGAAGTCCCTGACAGTAAACTTTCCCAATGGAATTTGTCTTTTGATTTCCTGGCTACTGGTACCAAGAGTATTGATTGTGGAGCAAAGAAAACTGAAACTGTTAACAACTGCAATCTCTTCTCTTTCATGGGTGCTGCCAATTGGCCCAGTAGTGAGAATCTTTGTCTTCTTGATGTTGAGCTTTAATCTATATTGAAGACTACAGACTTTGATATTTTTGTAGCAAATACTTCAAGTCCTCTTCAACTTCAGCAAGCAAGGTTGTGTCATCTGCAGAGTGCAGATTGTTGATGAGTCTTCCTCCAATCCTCAGGCCACACTCCACCGCATAACGTCTAGCCTCCCAAATGATCTGTTCTGCATACAGATTGAAAAGACATGGAGATAGCATGCATCCCAGACATACACCTTTTATAATTTTGAACCAAGCAGTGTTTCCTTGCTCTGTTCTAAGAACTGCTTCCTGGTCCAAGTGTAGGTTTCACATAAGCACATTTAAGTGTTCTAGGATTCCCATTCTTCTCAGGGTAAGCCAATTTGTTGTGATCTACACAGTCAAATGTCTTTGCATAGTCAATGAAACACAGATAGACATTCCTCTGGTACTCTCTGCATTCAGCCAAGAGCCATCTGACATTGGCTATCATGTCCCTGTTGCCACTGCCTCTTCTAAACCCAAGCTGTACAAAGGGCAGTTCTTTGTCCAGATTCTGTTTCAATCATTTTTGAGAAGTGTTAATATTACTTTATCGGTTCATTTGCTGTCAAAATAAGGCCAAAGCTTTACTACATTAAAACTAAATAAACCCAATCCATGCTATTGAATTCATCCTGGCTCTAAGCAACTTCATTTCCAACAGAACGTAAGTGCTCCACGGAGTTCCTGTGGCTACGATCTTTACAGAAACAGCCATTTCTTCCAGGGTGCTCCTGTGTGAGTTTGAACCATCAGTCTTTAAGTGCATGAACCATCCAGCAGTGGAGGACAAACCCCTTTTTCCTACCACTTGGATGAAATTCTTGGGTATGAGTCAGCGTACTTTCACCCCGGGACTTACTTGGCAAGCTCCATCCACCTGAGGACTTCACGAGAGGGCTGGGGCACTGTCCGGGCCCGCTTGGCTGGAGGTTCTGGGGGCTCCTGGTGCAGCAACGCCTCCTCCAGGAGCAGGATGCCTACAGGCTGCTGCAGGCTGGCTAGGCAGCTGGCACTTACCAAGGCGGGGTCAAGACTGAGCAAGGCTGTGTGCTGGCAGCTTACTTCCTGTGAAACCACAAACACATGGTGTTTGTTAGCCAGTGGTACTTGGACTGTATTTTCATGAAGGAATAATTTACTTTATTGAACATAAAAGAAAGTTTTGACGTAAGCAGGAACTTCTCTATGTAATTCTATTAACACATTTTCCTCAACATTTAATTTACTCAAAGAAGGAAATGACCTTAGTTTACACTTCAGGAGTAGTTAAATTATTTCCAGTTAGAAAGCAAGAAACTTATCTACCATAATGTGCAGATTTCTATATGTCCAAACAACCACCATCTCCAGGAATATTTATCCTGGAAGGTGAAGCTGAAGTTGTTTTTCAGGTAGATTAAAAACCAGCTCACAAAAGAATATCACCTATGAGTATTGCACTCCTTTAGAAAATTATGTCAGAACAAATGGCCAACAATTACTTTAAAGCAAAGGTAAGACTGTAAAGGGGGCAGGGAAACAAGATTAATGAAAAAGGAACAAACAGAATGAAAACAATGAAAATGTTCACATAGTGTGATGGATGTGGTCAATTTCACTGCACAACAAGTGTAGAAAATGCTGAATGGGAAGCTCATCCACCATGGAAACCTTCAGCCAAAACACAATGAAATATTCTTTAAAAAGAAGGAGAAGGTCTGTAAATGCAGTGGAAGGCTGTGGAATGTGAATAACACTTTGGCTTTAGATGTGGGCTCCAAACACAGTTTTAACAGCAAGTATGTAATGAAGGCCCTGGTCAGCACTTCTAATGCCTTTTCCAAGGTCATGGTCAACTGTCAGGCCCAGGGAAAGGCACAGAGGGTACTTGTTGACTAAGCAATGGCTAATGATCCTCTCAAACAAAACTGGAGAAATACAGGGACAACATGAGGAATTAAGATTTTAAAAATAACTTCAAAATATAAAGAAAAGCATTCTAAAAAAGTGGCTGATGTGACACTCAATTCTTCAAAATGTTTCATCTTAATGTGGCCAGAAGAAAAGCAATAAAGGAAGCCCATTTAGAAATTATAAGAGTCTACGTTTGGTTGGGATTATTGGCTCTGAAAATCCACTGGAGGGTCACCCATGGGTTGGTTCTAACTCCCAGCATGCTTGGCTACTAACAGCAAGTTTAGCAGCCTGAGTCCAAACTGAAAGAAATGCTTGGCAACCTCCTTCCAGACAATCAAACACCAGAAGCCACTGGGGTGGATTTCTTTTCTAATGCAAGTGGGATTTTCCATGAGTTTGCGTCACGGGGATGCCTTTGTTTGAATTCTTTTTAATTTATAAATTATTACTCCATAGAAATTAAAGAATACATTTTTATAAATTAAAACTATACATTTTAATTTCTAAAAATATAATTATAAGTTACTAGCTCACTTTTCAGTAGGTTTTCAGAAGCTATAGACTGCATGGGAGGAGACTTCCCATCTTTCTCCTGGGGAACTGCTGGGGATTTGAACTGCTAAAGAGGGGCTACCTTGGAGTTAGCAGCACAACTCCCTAAAGACTGTGCCATCAAAGCTCACTCGCAATAAGAATAGAAATAAAATATAAAGAATTGTCCTTATGCTTTTAATCTCTATCAAAAAGACTAAATCAGGAAAACTAAGTATTTCATTTCAAGGAATTATTCCCTTATTCACCTGTAAATCAATGCTATTAATAAATAATTTTTTAAAGAATAATATTTTGCAATCACTACAAGGATTTTACTAGTTACAAAAATGATAAAAGTAATCAACAACATTTTCTAATAAAGCTTTGAAAATTTATGTGAATGGCTAAGAAAACACTTCTCTCATGAAAAGAAATTAATCCTCCAATAAGTATGTTTAAGGAAAAGTATCATCAGCCAAGAAAAAACCTCCAACCACCTTGGCAGGAGACACTCATCCCTGCTGTAGTTACTTCAGTACGCCTCCTCAAGCACTACACACCGTGTTGCTACAGTCACTTTAATACTCAGCTCATTTTAGTGTTGACTGTAGTGTGGTAGATAGTTACTTTACTACCAATCCTCAAGCACAATTATCCACTGTTGTGCTGCGGCTGTTTTAGTACTTAGGTTACTTTAGTACTGACTGTAGTGCTATAATTACTTTAGTACTCCTCTTCAAGCACACACTTGCTACCAGAGGTTATATCCTACATAAGTCTGATTATTACCAATCACCTGTAGAATGTAAGTTGTAAAAGGTTACAGCCTTTAAGTTGTAAAAGGTTACAGCCTTTAGTATCCTCATCATTGTGAACAAATCAGTCAGGAGACAGGAAAGAATTCAGAACAAAACTAAATATGGACAATCAACTAAACAAAATGCAGATTTTTATTAAACACTGACTAGCTTATTACAAAATAAATCAACATGATACCATTTGATTTCTGATTATTCTGTTGTGCACAATTTTTTCGGGGGAGGTGGTAGACTATCCATTTGGAAGGAAGTAATCCAAAATACTTCTACTCTGTTAAATACTATTATCAAGGGTCTGAATTTGCTAATTTATTAATTTTAAACAGAATACTTTGTTAGCTTCTGTAATTAAACCCATGTAGATAAAATTTTACATATTTAATACAGGGTGTTACCCCAGTACAAGTGTGTGTGTGTGTGTGTGAGTTTAAAATTTCTAGACCAATATGACTGTTAATTTCTGTACAATGCCAATGCAACACAGTACAAATGGGATACTTTCTCCAAAGGTGACAGCACAGCTAGTTTCTAAAAATTAAAAAAGGTGTGTGTGTGTGTGTGTGTGTATTTAGGGAGCTCTGGTGGCCTACTGGCAAGAAACTGCACTGTAATCCATAGGCTTGCAGTTCAAATTCACCAGGTGCTTCATGAGAGAAGGGTGGACAATTTCCTCCCATGTGATTTACTGTCTGAAAACCCACTGGAGGGTCAGCTATGGGTCAGTTCCGACACAATGGTATATAAAAAGGCCAATCACAATGTGTTATGCATCAACAGCTTTTCAGAACAAAAATAATAGAGACATCCAGCACACTCCATTTTTAAAAAAAGAGATACAAAACAAAACCATAGAAAACAGCAAAGTTCTGTTCCTGTTGTACCTGGCACCATTTGTTTTTTTAAACTTCTCAATCACGATCTGGAAAGAAAACCTTCTAGAATAACATCATTAGAAAAACAGCTCTGATAGAGCACAGTTACAATTATATATCATAAAGCAGGTACAAGTTATTTTATATTCACAGTGGTATAATACATTATGGTCCCACATCTACAATACAAGAGGATACAATTAAAAAGGCATCATTTGAGACTTGATTCTATGTTTCCAGCAGAGGGCCCAAAGGATGGTGTGAGCATGACCTAGCCCTGGAACAAAAATGCACATTTTCAGATAGGATTTCCTTTCAGTAGTGGCACAGTTCTAAGTACTCATTACTCTTCAGAAACATCAGCTAAAGACCATTTGTATATCCATATATATCTCATGGGTTATCCTGTTTTTATAATAATGGGCTTACATAATATTTATTCTTTTTTATTATTTTGTGTGTGTGTATGTACCGTCAAATCAGATCTGACTGGTACAGGAGGAGATTGTTCCTCCTTCTCCAGCAGAGCATCTGATGGATTTGAACTCCACACCCCTGGGACTGCAGTGCAGCTTCTTGCCACTAGGCCACCAGAGCTCGCCCATAATATTTATTCTTATCTTCCTGAGTTAGTTTACTCAGCAGAATGCTCTCTAGCTTCTCCCAAGTTATATAGTATTTTTCAAAACTGTTACTCCTAAGTGCTGCATAGTATTCCATTATGTGACTGTACCACAGCTTTTCAATCTAGTCATTTGTTGATGGACATTTCAGCTGTTTCCATGTTCCTACTATTGTGAATAACTGTACATACTGATCTTGCTAATTTATTTTCACAGTCATGCAAAACAAATATAGACAATATCTGTTGCATGAAGAGTATAGATTTTTACCTGGATACAAGAGACAAAAGGTGGGAAGAAAGAGAAAGTACTATTAAGAAAATGATTGAAGTCTTGTAGCAACTTCTGAGTAATGATGTTTTTTTCAGACATGGTCTTAAATTTATCCATCTCTTTTAGAATTCCAGCAAATAAGCTGCCAAAGAGCTGTTTTGCAATTATTGGGTCTCTCTGTAAAATATTTAAAACAAAGACATATTAGGGTCTGCAGTAAAAAAATTGTGTAATTCACCAATATCATGAGATCTCTATTTGGAAATAAAAACATATGTAGTATACATCTCAATTCTATTAAGAAGGTTTAAAAAACATTCAGAGGAGAGTATTTATAATCACACAATAAATTTGTTCACTCTAGTCTTGTCAAAGCAAGCAGGGTATGGAGATTTGGATTGAACAGTGGGTGTCTGACCACACTGAGTAAGTCTGAGCCTCAGTATTCCCACCTTTGAAACAGAATAAATCTCACAGTATCATCATGAAGATCAGACAAGAAATACTTCTTTCTCACCTTTTATAGTACAATGTTAGGTATAGTCTCAGAAAAAGATATAATTAGATTTTAGGTTGTCAGTATCATGGTTAAGTTGAAAATAAGTAATTGATGACCTTAAATATCAATGTTAAACTTCAAGTCCCACCCTGAAATACCAAATCAAGTTAATAACCATTTAAGCTGCGCAGCCTCAGAACACCTCTTCTTAAGCTGTTCGTTTAACATTCTAGCACCAAAAACAGTTCCTGGCCAGCTGCATCTACGGAGTTTATAATTAACCTTACCCCAAAATAGTGTCTTCCCTTGACTCTAGAGAGACTACCACTAAAGGCCTGGGATCTCTCCAGTCTTGTCATCTAAGACAGAACCAGACCATGCCATGGAGTTGATGCTAATCAGGCAATTTCTGGGCAAGAGCTGGACAGGCCAGAGACCAACCATGTGTCAAGAGCTGACCTTCAGGGAGGCAGCAGAGCCAGGGGTTGAGTCACACGGGGAATGACTTACTCAATCATTAGCACAAGTGTTGCCTGAAAGGATTTGGACACGAACACATTATAGTTTCCTGGTTGGTGAAAGACATCAAAGCACAAAAGGGACAACAGGTCTCTTTTTGGGACACAGACACTTCATGTTGGGACCACTCTTAGATGTGCCCTATGTGTCTGCTCATTGGCATTTTTCTGCCACAAAAAAATGATAAATAGAAATATAGCACTTTCCTTGAGTCATCCTAGCAAAGCATCAAACTCAAGGGACTAGTGGGAACCAGCAGGCCACAAGCAAGAGATGTAGCAGAACCAAAGTGGAACACAAAAGAATTAGAATTTCATTTGTTATACCTTAGCATGTAAAGTGGTTAAATGAAGGCATAAAGATATGGTGATGGTGAATAAAATTTAGAAATTATTTTCTTAGATAAAAGCTATATATGAATAAAGAGCACAAATTTCTTTTAAGTAATTTATGTGACATAAATTAGAATAGATTCTATGTAAAATTTTAAAAAATATGGATTAGGTAAAAAATCCCCCATAATTATTTTATAGAGACAATCAGATTTGGCTTTTTCTTTTTTTTTTTTTTTTTTTTTTTAGATTTGGCTTTTTCTTGATACACAAATATTATAATGTGGTTTAAATGGAATGTTTCTTCCCATTTAATACATGGTAGACAGGCTTTGTGTGTTTGACTCACTGCTTCTTGAGCCTTATGTGCCAGTTCCTGAACCTTCCTGGCCATTGCACTCAATCCTTTTCTAGGACAGCATGATGGCTTTTAAGTGAAGGGATCCTGGAGGACAGGTCATAGTGGTGACTGGTTTATCACTGTCCAATGCGGTATCAAAGAGCTTCAACTTTGGCTATAGGACTTATACCATAAACAAACATTGGCAGAACTAAGTTTTGAAATTTCCTATAGTGTTAAGTAAATACATTGCTGATATTTGGTCTATATTAAACACATTGCCCAGTTGTGAAAAAATAATACTAACTGTTGAAATTTAAGAACTATCAAACAATAGTACTTGAAAAACAGAAAAATGTTTTCTCATACTTTTTCAAAATAGTATCCACTGCCTTTGCTTTTTCCAGGCATATGTAAGATGAGCTGACAGGACTGAGGATCTGAGTGCCATGCAGCCCCAAGTGTCCACCTGTACTCTGAGCACATACATCTGCCTTACCAGCAAGCATCAAACCAGATGCAATGAAGTAGTAATGTGTGTGGTGGGACAACAGGCTGGGAGGGTGGCAGGAAATCAAAAGACAAATTTCTCTGGGTAAAACTGCTGTCAGGGATCTCCTCAAAGTGCTAAAGACTAAGGTACACCTGATTCAGGCCATGGTCTTTGCAATTACTTGCTATGCTGGACAATGACTAGAGTTGACAGAAGAAGAATTGATGCCTTCGAGTTGTGCTGCTGGAGAAGAGCATGAACTGCCAAGAGAACAGGTTTATCCTGGAGAGGGTGAAACCAGGCTGTTCCTTGGAGGCAAGGATTTTGAAGCTCCATCTCACATATTTTAGGCATGTGGCCAGGAGGGACCAGGTCTTGGAGAGGGACATCATGCTTCGAAGGGTGGAGGGACAGTACAGTAGAGGAAGACCCTGGATGAGAGAGACTGACAGTAACTGGGGTTATGGGGTAGGTTTGTCAGAGACAGTAAGACTGGCTCAGGACAGGGCAGGGCTCAAAGCTATTGTATATAGGATTGCTAGGATTCGCAGGTGATGTGCTGGCACACAACAACAATAGTAAGAAAGATCTGGTAATTACATGACTCAGTACTTGGGACTAAAGTACAAACACAGACACACACACACACAAGTCTAGGCAGCACTATGGTACCCATGCCTAACTCGCGATCTGGATGTAGTGGTACTGTCAGATACAAAGTCATCACTGATGGAGGCTGGTGGAAAGGCTACAAGGGAGCCATCAGTATTTGTGTGACTTCCTTTAAATCTTTACTTATTTCAAAATAAGTTTAAAACTTACTATAGAGCTAGGTACACATAACCTATTATCATAATCAACATTATTAAGGAAAATATCAAGAATAATAAAAGATAAGGTATTATGGTTTATTGTATAGCATTATTCTGTATGTATTACAATTTTCAGATATATTTTAAAGGATTATTTCAGTGTAAATCAAAGGAAAGTGAATCTGTACTCTAGGGATAAATATCCTGTTTTTACCAAAGAATACAAGTCAGGAATCTCATCCACACTCAATACCTTATTTTATGCTCAAATAAACTTTGTAGAAAAATGACTTCCAAAGATATTGTGAATGCTCTAGAAATAGTGGTGTGAACGAAGCTAAACTGATACTCTTCTGATTTTGCAAAAACTGCTGTATTTTGTATAACCAAAATTATAATACCTTACTCATTATTTCATTCTGATTTAACATCATTAAGCAAGAAAACTGGATTTTATTTTCCAGTTGTATAGATGGAGACATTGTGGCTCAACGACACAAGTGATGAGGGTCAAGTTCTAGGTGACTCTATGTCATGGAAAGGAGATACAGAACAAATGAAGGGCAGAGCTAGAACTGAGACAAGACTTTATAATTAAGATCATCCCTCTGACAATCAGCATTCCATTTGTGATAGTGTCACCCTAAATATGGTCAAGCCCAGAACTGTTAAGCAGACTTTACTTTCCTTTGAATAGAAAATGAGCCCACCCAGGGACAAACCTGGGCCACAGCCTGCAGGGGGGTGATCACACAGCTGTGTTTGATCTGGATGTCTGGAAGGTCTCCTTGACGGTAACTTCTGTACAGAATAACATGGGCATCCTGCTTCATTTTTAACTCACTTTTGATCTCCTGCAACAGTTAGAAAAGGAAAAAGAGAACTTTTATTTTAGAGAATCAGTAGTGTCTTAGATACAACTTTGATTTTTTGGCCAAGCAATGATGATATCATTGGAAATGGCAGGCTGCCATGGTAGCATTCATTGGGAGAAAACAAACTCAAGACAGAAGTGGTTATGGCAGGTGAACAGGGAAAATATAATTCAAATGCTTCTTTCAAAGTAACCCAAACAGTCACAAAATGGGAGAATTTGATCTGGATCTTCCCTGAAACACCAGTCACAGGGCTATGGCCCCAGCAGGCTTTATCTTCTTTTCCTCCATGGACTAGAGTGTCTTCTCTACATTTTTACCATCAGTCTCCATTTATTTAAAATACAATCCCTTAAAATACATTGTCTGTCTTGCTTCTTTCAGGATAGGTCTTTGTGACAGGAGATCTTTATGGGCTTATATGCATGCAGCATTATGAGCACATTATGGCACAGAGCACAGAACTTCCCAAGTAAGGTACTTATTTCCTTAATGGGCCACAAGTGACTCAAAGAGGACACACACACTGAGCATGCTGCTGGGGCCTGCTGTACACACACACACACACACACACACACACACCCCATGCTGTTGGGGCCTGCTGCACGCACGCACACACACACATGCACACTCTCACTGTGCATGCTGCTGGGGCCTGCTGCACACACACACACACACACACACACACACACGCACACACGCTGAGCATGCTGTTGGGGCCTGCTGCACACACACTGAGTACCAATGCCACCTGCTCAGCTCCGTGTGACACAACAAAACACTTCCCAGAAACTTCAGAGGAGGGGAAAAAACGTCCTGCTGCTGTGGTGCAGATTCAGATTCACAGTGATCCTATAGGACAAAACAGAGCTGTCCCACAGGACTTCTAATGTAAATCTTTAAGAGAGCAGAGTGTCACATTCTGTTCTTGAAAAGCAGCCGGTAGATCTGAAGTGCTGGTTTTCTGGTTACCAGCCACACGCTTATACACAGTGCCACCAGGGTTCCTTTCTCTGCTGACCAGGCACAGACGTCCCCTGGAGTCTGAGCAAGAGACAGGAACAAGTCCCTCAGTTGTGGGGTGCAGTGTGACACAAGAAAGCAGACCCAGAACAAGGGTCTCAGCTGTCAAGCATGGTGTAACAAAGCAGAGGAAATCTGCTGAGTTATTCCAACTTAGCATCTTCATCTTTAAAACAATTAGTAATGAGAGAGGCAGGAGTAAGACTAGAAATTTCTTCTTCCTCCACAGAAAATACATTGGAGTTAATGAAATGGCTAAAGATTTAGTCTTTTTCCACAATCTAGCCTCTCTTTTCTTTGTCAATTAAGTCAAATGATTGAGTTATAAGAAAAGTCAAAGTTAGAGCTAAACAACATTATTCATTATTTCACACTCTGAAAACAATGTTTCAATTGACCTTTTCTCCTAGAATATCTCCAGGAGAGGGGTGAGCTGAAGCAGGCCCATGCCTGAACAGTAGGGTCTTTGGAGGTTTCGTCTGTGAAGGTGGCTAAGGGTCTCCAAGCACTTAAGCTGTAGTAATTAGAAGTGGCCTCTTCTTCCATGCTGAGAAAGCCAATCTGTGGAGAAGTCTGAGCTTTGTGGAGAGGTAGCATTAAAAGACAGAGAAGGGGTTCTGGGGAGGCAGGCAGGCTCCCCACAGAAGAGGGCAGGAGGCTCAATGGGCTCACTCCAAGGCCATCTCTTGACCTGTGGGCTATCAGAGTAGACAGAGATCCACAGCCAGCCTCATGTGAGGCTGTTCTGTGGCTGAGCTATGCACACGTACATCAACCAGCACCTGAGCAGATAGTGTTTTCCTAACTAGCATGTATATTCCCTGACTTGAAACAAGTAATTATGCCTAATCACATGGGTGAAAAAGACACATACCTTCTCACGTTTCTGTTCAACAACACCTTTTCTGGCATAAATTAAACTGAGCTTTTCTTGATCCTTTAAAAATCGTCTACGTAATCTTAATATTTCTGCCCGATCATCTGTGCGTAAAGAAGACAAAGCAAGTTGACTATTAAAAACACTCACTGCTGTCAAGTCAGTCTAACTCAGTCCAACTCAGTCTAACCTCCAGCAAGTTATCAGAGGCTGTATATCTATGGGACGAGGGAGACTGCTGTCTTTTTTCCAAGGAACTACCAGTGGATTCAAACCACCAGGGAGGCACCAGCTTTGGGTGAGCTGGGCAATTCTTTATGATCCAGGCCACCAGAGGCCCTTCCAGTTGGAGTTGGTGGGTCATGACTTCATAGAACAAAAATTTAATTCTTCACAGTTAAAGAGGCTCCAAGTCCAAACTTGGAGGCTAGCTTTAGGAGGTGGTCCTTCTTTACTACATGGGGCGATCCCTGGAGATGTAACTGCCTCTGTTACTATGAGGTAGTGATTGTCCCCATGTCTGTATCTATTTTTATCTTCCCTGAACTCAGAAGTGGCTAGGTTTAAGGGTCCACCCTATACAGATAGGACTGCACCTGATCAATACATTTCATTGTTGTTGTTGGTAGGTGACACTGAGTTGAGTACAGCCCAACCACAGATCTGAATCATGTCCTATCCTGTGCCATCCTCAAGCTTCTTGACACACTAAAAACCACTGTAACAATCTACCTGCTTAAGGATCTTCCTCCCCTTCATCAAGGAAAACCCTGTTCATTTCATTAGACTATATTATGAAAGGTAAATGGCATTATTTAACCTCATGTGATACAGTTACATGATTAAATCATCATAGAATTCAGCCAGGCTATCAACACATACTTAAGAGGAACACAATTCATCCTGCTAGACATAAGGGCTAATTCCAAGTGAGAAGGGAACCTCACTACCATCAAGAACAGTATGGAGTATACATCCATCCTCTGGATCTGGAGTCCCTGTGCTGAGAACCTCCTTGATCCAGGAAAGAGCAAGTATGTAAACCTGGAGATTGTGAGAGATGGGCAAGATGGGGGTGGCACCAACAGTGGGAACCATGTGATGGTAAATGGGAGCTGCACTGGGGTTTTGGCACATGGAAAAGGCAGCTGCAGTGGGTCCGCAGATCTATGGAGAGGAGTGCTGGAGAAGCATAGTATCTCTGGGCACTTGTTAGTGGAGCCGAAGAAGTGTAACACTTGCCTCAGCAGAGCGTGAGCACAGCCAACACACAGAGGCTGAGAGCTGATCCTGAATGATCAGCGAAACAGTTGTATCTGATGACTTCTCTATTAAACTACATAATGGTGAGCTTTGTCTGTGAGTTCTGTATGGCCTCTGCAATGAATTCTTAAACTTGAGGAGAAGTAAAATGTTGAGGGGAGGATGGCTAGTACCAAAACTGGAAAGAAATAAAGCTGGTGAGTGGAGTATGTCTGATCTCCACCTCAGAGGAGGAGGAGATGGATGCATCTTGCGCTTCCTCCTCAGGAATTCAGGCACCATTAGATTGTAACATGCAGATCATCTGCAAATACATGTATGAGAGTACTGCTGAGTACTCTCCAGTACTGGGGTAGTACTCCCCGAGAGTAGTACTATCAACAGATGCTAGAAAGTGGAAGAGTGAATCACAAAAGGAACCGATACAGTTAAGACCCTAATTTTGGGTTTTAATTTTCAGATTGTAGAAATAGATTTGTTCTTAAAATATTAACGGTATTTGTTCTGCAGCAGCACCATGAAATTCATTATGGTTTCTTGCCTAGCCCTTCCTTTCATGTTCCAGGCAGTCTCCAAATCAATGCCTTTAGTCTAACTTGTGCACACATATGTCCAGAATGTTTCAAACTATGCTTCGACATGGAAAGCACCGACATTTACTGAATTCAGTTTTAATGGACTTAATAACAGGTTACATGAACATCTGCATACAGTTGGAAATTAGAGCAAGAAGATGGGATGCAATAATTTAGAGGGTAGGTTACCATAAATACTTTGTGCAAGGTTTGCTTTACCTTTGACTTTGTTATCCAGCTCATCCCCTGGAAGGCCCAGCTTCTTTTTCCCAAAATTGGGACCTACTGACTTCAGTGATGCTCGGGATGAATTTTCCCTCCTCTTGTGGACAAACAGCAGGGAAGAAGAGAGGGAGTCAGATGACAGCGGGACTGTGTAATCTGCCAATGGGTCAACGCTGCTTCCAGTCAGCCAGTTAAATGAGCTTCTCCCATCTGTAAATGTACATGTCACAATGTGTTAGAAATATGTCCCAAAATCACGTAAACACCTCCAAGCAATAGAGCAGGTGGCTGAGCCACACCAAGTGAGGGAAACCCTGCCTAGGGTTTAGCTGCTATGCACAGGACGTAGGTCTGGGTGGGACAGGGGGGCTAATACAAGAGAAGCAGGTTGGTGTGTGCAAGCCAGCTGGAGACTGCTGCATAAGAGTACTATTACAGAGTATTGTTTTCCCTTTTGGTACTAAATATCCAGAATTTCTTTTTATTTTATTTTATTATTTTTGTGTGAGTGTACCATTAAATCAGATCTGACTGGTACAGGAGGAGATTGTCCCTCCTTCCCCAGCAGAGCATCAGGTGGATTTGAACCATGTGCCTCTGGGATTGTAGTTGTAGCTCCTTGCCACTAGGCCACCAGAGCTCCCCTTAGAATTCCTAATACAGTGTAATATAATTGCAATGGTAATCATTTATTCTCAGAACTGGAAAACTGGTATGAAGGAAGCACTTCAAGGTATTAAAAAAAATTAAAATCTTTTTCTACACAATTTGTAGTATGGCGATCAAAGGAAACAGATGAACCATTTAAGAAAGAATTACGTTAAATTGTAAACACAGGTAATAAATTTTGTCCAGCTGTGCTTCCCTCTTTTTTTTTTAAAAAAAATAATTATTGAAAATATGCACAGCAGAACACACTTCAACTTAACAATTTTTACGTATAGTACTGAGTACTATATTCCTACAAGCAGTGTTTGAGTTTCAAAGGTTTAACCTTCAGTAAATGTTAAAAATTTTATTTTGTTTTATTGTTGTTTTTGAGGATATACACCTCAAAACACGCACTAATTCAACAGTTTCTATATTGAAAACTCCAGGACACTGATTATATTCTTCCAAGTTGTATAACTGTTCTCACTCTTTTGAATTTTTCCTCTCCCAACAACACAAACTGACTGCCTCTAAGTTTCTTATCTAATCTTTTGAGTTGGTGCTCAATGTGATCCCATATAATCTTTACTAATTAACTTAATGTTTATTTTAATGAAGACTCAAGGTGGTATGCTTGGTTTAAGGTTTAGTCAGGGTTCATTTACCCTCAGTGGCTCCAGAAAGTCTAGGTCCCATGAGAATCTGAATTTCTATTCAGGATTTTCTTTCTTTGGATTAGAATTTTTCTAAAGATTGATCAAATGGTAAGCAGGTATCATCCAGTTCTGGTCTGTCTGATGGAAAAGGAGGTAACTTTTCTTCATAAGCCCCACTTACTCCTGACCCTCTTCCTTCCTTTGCTGTCCCAGACTGACAAGAGACCAAACTGTACCCTGGATGGCTGTGTTTAAGTCTTTAAGAACACAAGCACTATGCAAAAAGTTAGAAGGGAGAACAAAAACCTTAGACCTGACTACTAGGCCAATTAATAGGGATAGCCTGTGAAATCATGAACATAAAGCTCTAAACCAAATAAATCCTATAACATGTCTAGTTGTGTAAAATTTTAAATTTGATGCACCCAACAGATTTTTCTGGACAATAAAACAAGATATTTATGTATGGACACATATTCTTATTTCTTCAATCAGAATCAACCCATTCCCTCCTTTAACTAACACATATTTCTCATGATTCTTATCTTCTTTCACTTACAAGAAGTTCATATTCTTGAAAGCAGAGGCTGCCTCTACAAGTCAGAATGCCTTGGGCTTACTGATTTCACTTACTGGACCAGAATGTGTTCAGATAGGTGATTACCTGTATTTTGGGTAGGTGTGAAGTTCCAGGGCTGCTGAGTAGCCCGTACTTGCCCAGCCATTAGCCCTGGGGCTGTAGGGGAGCCATCCTGGGTTCGAGACTGGGCAGCATTTTGAGAGGTTTGAGTCTCAATAAACAGTGGAGTGAGGACAGTGCTTCTAAAATGCCAGTCAGAATCAATAGTGTATTCCTGCATAAAGGAAAGTTTCTCATAAACAAATGTTCTTCCTTTATCAATACTGAAATGGTTTTGCTTTAACTCTAACAGTAACACTTGCAAGTATGTACCATAAGTTATATTTCTCTGTGGGAAACAGCTAAAGAAAAACCTTTGTAAATATAAAACTTTAAATTAAGTAACCATTCACACCAAAATCCAACTGTATTTATCTGTTTCTTGACTCCTTAGCATTTTGCATTCAAAGATTTTATGTAATATTAAATAGTGGCACTAAAAACAAATTCAGAAACTTAAATGGCTCAAATATTTCCTTCAAGTTTACCATGTGCCAGGTACTAGGATACATACCAAGAACACAAGCATGGACAAAACAAAGCCTCATGGGAGGCTGGTGGAGACAGGTACAACTAATGCACCACTGTATGTAGCTCCCAATAACTTGTTTTGGATGCCGTCGAAATGGGCAAGTCAAGCCTCTACACCAGTCTGTTCAAAGACCAATGTGTGTACATAGCAGGTTCCAGGGTGGTTGAGCAGAAAGTGTCTTGGTGAAGAGTGTGGTACAGGAGTGAATACAGGCAGAGGTTCCCAAAAGGAACTGGAGAACATTCCAAATGGAGCAAATATTTTTAACTAAATAACAGGAAAAATTACAATATTTATTAATATTAAAGAGAGAAGTACCTCACCTGAAATTTGCATTCTGACAGAGGATGCTCAAACAAGGGACTTGAGTAATCTGGGCTTAGGCTGGTCATTTCAAGCAGAAAATCTGTTGCTAAACTTAAAAAGTGCACTTCTATTTTAGGAGAATATAATGAATTTAGTGCCAACAATCGGTCCAAAGTATGTGATGGTAACCTAGTTTCATGACTCCAGAAGTTTCGAATAATTAATCTGTAAAGCAGAGAGGGAAAAGCTTATGCTTAGAAACCAGCAAGTGAGAAAAGATGTACTATGCACAATGGCAGATGGGGAAGGCACATCTCAACCTAGAAAGGGACATCCTCAACCTAGAAAGAACTCAGGGTGAAAATGGTATGCACTGCAGAAAGGGATTATCCTAAAAAAAAAAAATCCAGTATATTTAAGAAGAGATGAGAAAATGGGTGATTTTTGTTATCATCTGATTACCTTAAAAGTTTTCAATGATGACTGTATAATACTGACTGTGAGAAAATAGTTTTTGGAGTTTTTTTCTTTGTGTAATAGGTGAGAAAACATTTTAAGAAATTATATCACTACTTAATACAATCAACTCAGAAAATCACTGTTATAAAATACTCAGAACTTGTTTTTAGGTGCTACCTAGTCAGTTCTGATTCACAGCCACTCTGATGGCACGACAGATCGAAACCCTGTCCAATCATGCTCTTCGGCTGCGCTTAAAGCCCATTGTTACAGTCCTCTGTGTAACCTATCGTGCTGAAGGTCTTCCTCTCATTCACTGACACTCTACTATTCCAAGCATGAAGTCATTCCCAAGGATGGACACTTCTTGACAACATGCTAAAAGTCTGTAAGGTGAGAATTCTCACTATTCTTGCCTCCAAAGAGCACTATAATGCATTTCTTCTAAAATCATATTTTTCTTTTCAAGTTTTAAAATAACTGACATCGGGGTTGAGGGAAGATAGAGAAGGAGGGGAGGAATGATGTATACAGCATTGTAACAGATGAGGGAGAACTGTTTAAAGGGATATATGATTGGGTATTATTGTCATGACAGAAGTCCAGAATAAAGGCTGCACAGTGGAGTGAACTTGGGGGTAGGGACTGCATAACAATGAAAGAGTTTTTCTTTTACATTTCAAGGAGGAGAGTGAACTGGGGGGGAGAGGGTCAGCAGGGAGAAAAGTGCAACAATGAATGACTGGAAACCCTAAGTCTCTGTAAACTTTCATTAAAATGAATTAAAAAAAAAAAGAATAAAATAACGGTCAGGATTTTTTAAGTGTACTCTTAATAATGTGATTTAAAAAATATTTTTTAGTAAACATTATAATAAAAAGAAAGCGGAAAAAAAATGTTAATTATACAAACACATTTCTAGTACTGGAAGCTAGTCCAGAAAGACAGAACTCTAAAATTGTCTGGCCCAATTATTCCAGGAAGAGAACATACTGAAGCCCATGATTCTCATCGACTAGTCCTTGAATCAACACCTCTTTTGCCATCTTAAATATTTCCTGGGATTCAGCATCTGTTTGACTTTCCGGGTCTCTGTTTAAGAAAAATGATAAGATATTAATATTTTTTTCTATCACTTTTGCTCAACCAAGCAACACTGAGTAAAATAAAACTCCCAAAAAAAACCCCCAAATCAACTACTGCCTTTTTCATGGGATTTAATCTTTCAAAGTTACAGTGGAAGCTGATCTTGCCACCCTCCTTTCATGCCGCATGTCCCACCAGTCATTAAGCAGTGACAGAGGTTCACAGACAAGGGGGAAAATGGTGAGGGGTGGGGTGGCAGAATCAGGGCTGAATGATCCTCTGGAGATGCTAACAAGTTCTTGAAAAGGTCTGCAGTCCCAGGAGGTGTTGACAAATGTTTCTTCAGTGTGAAAAGTACTTCCACAGAAGTTATATGTTGTTGTAAACGTCAATTTGGAACCTATCCATAGCTGACCCTCTAGCAAGTTTTCAGGGGCAGTAAATCACATGAGAGGAGACTGCCCTTTCTAATCCTTCATGGACTGAAATGTCCTTTGGGATTGAAGTGCAGCTTCTTACTACTAGGCCACCAAAAATTTAACATGCTGACTTTTACCTACTCATGGGTAAAAACGAATAAAAGAAGGATTTGTTTCAACACCCCAAAATAAACTTGCTATATACAGTAATAATATAGGAGTTGGCACTGTTGCTAATAGTATTTATGGTAATCCCAGGCACAAAGGAACAAAATACTATAGTTGTGCCTGGGTGACTGTACTCTAAAAGGATTTTCACCAGGACATTTTCAGAAGTAGATTGCCAGGCTTAATCTGTCTCAGTCAAGAACCTCCGACAAAATCCGTTAAGCATCGTAGCAACACACAATGAGACACATAGAAACACTCTTCATTGAAACAGGTGGTCACTGCACACGAGATCCCTAGCCAGGAAATGACAACGGAAAGCAAGAATTCTACCACTGCCCACCAGCGTCCTACTATTATGATAAAAGCAGTTCATATAAGCATTCTTATTACTGTGTACTGACTGCTAAAAATATCTAAATGACCCTTTGAAGTAAACTTATGTTATAAATCCTAACAGGATCCCCTAAACTCAACCCTGCCTCCCCACTTAGGAACGGGTTGGCTTTGTGAGGTTAATAATGCAGCACTAGTGTAGACTGGATCTTAAGCTAATCTCTTTTGAGCTACAAAATAAACTGAATAAGCATGAAGCCAGCAGGGAAGCAGGAAGGTTATGCCAAGAATATCAGCTCTCTAAAATATCAGGAAATAAGATGAAGGGACAAAGACTTTCCTCCAGAATTAACACCCTAAACCCTTCAACCTTCTAAATCTTGAGAAAAGAATTTCTTTGTGATAAATGCCATGCATCTGTGATATTTCTGTTATAGTGGTATTAGATAACTAAGACACAACATAACAATGTACATTTTACCTGTAATTGTCATGAATCCACATGAGGATATTATACATTTGCTCCCTACATGTTAGAGAGGGATGGGAAATAAATTCTACTACAGAAGTCAGAAGCTCTCGAAGTTCTACTGGTTTCAATTTTGCCATCATCTTATAAATTATGATCAAGCACACTTTTTGTCTTTCATCATCTCTATAAAAAGAAAATTTTTAAAAACAGGTCAATTTAAATATTTTGCTATCATATTTTCAAGGTAACAAAGGTAACTTTGTGCATTCTATAGTGTCAAAATTTGTTATCTTTATATTATAGTATTATTCTTTAAAATAAATACTGCAGGCTAGATAAATTATTAAAAAATAAACAACTGACTGTAGTATTAGCTCTCAAAATGGACCCTGGAAATTAAAAAAAAAAAAAAACCCAACCCAAAAAACCAGAAACCTCTATTAGTGAAAAAATTAGCAAAATTCAAATGATGTCTGTAGTTTAACTGATGGTAATATACTAATATAAATTTCTGAGTTTTGACCAAAATGCCATGCTTGTCCAAGAAGGAGAAATAGAATGGATGGTATGTTGAGTGTATGTGCACTGTCTTCTAATGTTTCTTTAATCTAAAATTATTAAAAACAAATAAAAAGCATACTTTTAAAATCTTTGATAATATAAAATAAAATAATCGAACTATAAGAATTCCGTGGCTTAAAGGCAATAATTCCAAGCGCTAGTACATCACCCAGCATGCCATGTCGGAGGGGTGAGTGCAGACTGGACCTCACATAGAGCAGGTAATGTCCTGGCAGGGCAGGGATCTCACTATATATGTTGTTGTTTGTTGTTTGGTACCAATGAGTCAGAACCGACTCACACACACCAGATACTTAGAAAATAGGTCATGGAAGGTATCAGAAGGCAATTACATATAGCAGCTGCTACTGACACATTATATCAATAATATATCAATAATTTGTCATCATGTGAAAAAATGTGTATTAGAAAAGAGTACTGAAACATAAAAAATAATAATTAACTAGCAGGTTTTTATAAAAATTAATTTCATGGCTGGGAACTCCCCCAAATAAATGTTGAATTTCTAATTCTTGAATCAGTATGCATGATTATTTAGAAATAACTGGTTTTCTTCAGTTATGTTAATAATGTTTGCCAGTGGAGTGTAGAAGCTAAAAGAAGAAAGGACTTTACCCTAAAGCTGAGACTTGAAATTCAAATACAGCCTCCATAACTTGTTGTTGTTAAGTGTTGTTCAGTCGAGTACAATTCATAGTGACCCTATGAACTGCAGATCTGAACCCTGTTCTATCCTGTGCCCTTTACACACCTTCTGACACACTAGAATCACTGAGGCAGTCACTGTGTCAATTTACTTGGTCAAGGGTCCTCCTCTCTTTCACTGACCCTCCACTCTTCTAAGTATCATGTCCCTCTCCAAGGAATAGCCTCTCCTAGGAACATGCTCAAAATGTGTGAGACAAAGCCTCATTATCCTTGCCTCTGAAGAGCACTCTGGCTGAACCCTCTCCAAGACATATTTGTTTGTTCTTATTACCACCCAAGGGATGTTCAGTGCTCTTCTCCAACACCACACCTCAAAGGCATCAATTCTTCTGCCGTTATCCTTAGTCACTGTACAGCTCTCAGATGAACAACAAATGACTGGAAAGATCATGGCCTGAATCAGACTCATTTCAGTCCTCAAACTGACATCACTACTCCTCAAAAATTTGGAGAGTTCCCTAACTGCAGACTTTGCCAGTGCAATGCATGCCTCCTTATTTCCTGATAGAGCCATCCATCTGTTTTTATTTTTTAGTCACAGGAACACTAGAAAACAAAGGCAGACTTTCCACAGGATGGAGATGTTGCTCTAACAAATATCTAAAAATGCTGATGTAGCTCTTTAGAACTGGGTAATATTTTGAGGTACTTGATTATAAAAGTCTGTTACTTTGAAGAGACTGTTGTTAAGACTTATGGACACTAAAGGTGGTTCTGATCTGATCTGAGTCACAAAAAAATGAGGATATGTAGTAAAATCTTCTGTCATCCTCAACAGAGTGTTCCTAAGAATGTGGATTTTAAAAACTGGTTCTGGTGAGGTTTTACAGGGAAATGGTGAACAGGTTACTGCATACTTGAACAACAAGAATTTTTCTGAATTGTGCAACAATGAATGAATGGAAATCCAAAATTTGTCAATGTTTATTAAAATTAATAAAATTTTTAAAAAGAATTTTTCTGAATTCCACTAAGATGTTTTATAGAAGGTAGAAATTGTAAAGGATGAATAAAGACATTTGTTTAGATGAATTATAAGCAACATCCTAAAGGGGCTGTACGGTTTCTCCTTCCTGCTTATTGTAAAATTCAAGGTAAAAAGAGATTGATTGAGAAATGAACTGACAAAACCACTACCAACAAGAACAGAAAACCCTCCAAAACTTAGAAGATTTTTTCAAACTACAGTGTTGAAACTTAGTAGAAATGCTGGGGCTTGTCCATGGTGCTCTTGAAGTTAAAAGTCTGAATATTCTACCAATTCTTTAGAAGTGAAATCAGAAAGGTGATAGCCAGGTGGATGTTGTAAACAAGTTCATCATCTGTCATTCTTACATGGCCAACAGCCACTGCTAAACAAAGACTCATTTTCATCTGGGATTTGACGGTGGACTTCATCTCATCTCCTTTTGTCACCATGTTCTCATTGTGGGTAATCAGAGACGGGAACTGCCAGCCTTAATTCAGGCCTGGACTTAGGATTCTTGGGATCTGCTTGATCAGGGATTCAGAGGACAAAAACACATCATATTTCTTGGCCAGCTTTTTTACTAGATTCCTATTCTTGTTGAGTTTTTTCAAGCACTTTGGTGTCCATGTGGGGGATATCCACAGCCTTCCCTTCATCACAGTGCTGCTGATCCTCAAGAACACACACAGAGAACCTGGAGCATTGGGTTGGACTTAAGCCTGATGGTCCCTGAGAAGCGTTTGTCTTTCTGAGGGTTAGAGTTCTTCAAACCTATTAGTGGCTCCTATATTGCCTCATAGAGGGTATTCCAAGAGATTTTCTGCTCATAGCTCTCAATGTCACAATAGTTGGAAAAGAAACTATGTTGTTAAAACTGAGCAAAGTGCCTCTAGAAAGGACAGCAAAGGAATTGTTACATATTCTTTTGTCAAAGAGATCTATCAAAGTATCTAAACAACCACATCAGCAGAATCTGTCAACCTAGACTAAAGAGACAGGATGAAATGAAGGCAAGTGCTCCACCTCAGCTAGTTCTACAGGCAGATGGACCAAAGTCTCCAACTTATTACAGGGTTCCAATCTAATAACTGTCTTTCAACTCATTCTAATACTTCACTTTTTAAGATGTTATTACTATTGTCTTTTATTATCAGTATATTCATAAATATCATTTCTGTTTGTCTTCGATAGGGACCTCTGGTAGTCTGATCCACAGGGAGTTGAGCTACTGTTGCTGGGAGGTGCCATCGAGTCAAGCGTGGCTCAGAGCAAACTCATGAACAATCAACTGGAACCCTGTTCTATCCCATGCCATCTTCACAATCTCTGACAGTCATGCCCATTGCTGTAGGCACTGTGTCAACCCACCTGGTTGAGGGTCTTTCTCTCTTTCGTCGTTCCTCCACCTTCCCAAGCATGATGTTTCTCTCCAAGGAATAATGTTTCCTAGTAACATGTTCAAAGTATGTGAGATGAAGCTTTATTATCTTTTCCTCCAAAGAGTGTTCTAGCTGCACCTTCTCCAAGGCATTTGTTTGTTCTTTTTGCAGCCCATGGGATCTCCAGCACTCTTTTCACACAGTTCAAAGGCATTCATTCTTCTGTCATCCTTATTTATTATCCAGCTATCAGACGTACAGCAAGTGACTGAAAAGACACTGGCCTTAATCAGGCACACATAAGTCCTCAAACTGACATCCATACTCCTCAATAATTTAGAGAGGTTTCTGACTTTCCTAGTGCAATATGTCTCTTGACTGCTGTTACAAAGTGTACTAACTGTGGATTCAAGTAAGATGAAGTGACTACAGTCTCAATCCTTTCTCCATCCTTCATAACATTGCCTATTGGTCCAGTGAGGATTTTTGTTTTCTTGATGTTGAGATGCAACTCACTCCAAATTGAAGGCTGCAGTGTTCAATCTTCTGCAGCAAGTGCTTCAAGTTCTCCTCTTTTTCAGCAAGCAAAATTGTGTCATGTGCATAACAAAGGTTACTGATGGGTCTTCCTCCAATCCTGATGTCACGTTTCTTCAGAGTCTGTTGTTGTTATGCGCCATCGAGTAGCTTGTGACTCATTGAGACCCTAATGTACAACAGCTCTGAACCCTGCTCTATCCTGTGCCAACCTTATTCTCTCAGACACACCTAACCCCATTACCCCAGTCACAGAATCAATCCATCTCATTGAAGGTCTTTCTCTCTTGTGCTATCTTTACACTCCCAAGCATGATGTGTCTCTCCAAGGATTGGTCACTCCTTGCAACATGCCTAGCTTCTTGTTTAATTTGCTGAGCAAATAGATTAAGTAGGTATGGAGAAAGCATACAATCCTGATAAATACCTTTGCTGATTCTAAACCATGGAATGTTCCCTTGCTCTGTTCACACAAGAGCCTCTTGGTCTAGGAATGCATTTTGCATGCATGCAAATCAAGTAGTCTGGAATCATTCTTCTCAATGTTAGCCATAATTTATGATGATCCAGAGAGTCAAATACCTTTGTATAGTCAGTAAAACATAAATAGACTTTCTTCTGGTATTCTTTACTTTTAGTCAGAATTCATCTGTCATCAACAATGATATCTGGTGCCACAGCCTCCTCTAAACTCAGCCCGAATATCTGGCAGTTCTCTATGTGGGAGTTGAGTTGCTAACCCAAAATCCACCAGTGGCTCTGAGTTAGAAAGGCAGGCAATTTCCTCTGTGATATACAGCCTTGGAAAACCAGCTATAGGGTCAGCTATGGTTGGTCCCAGCTTGACAGCAATGAATTTTAGCCTTTAATGGTTGGAAACATTGCATATAAATTAACATTTACTAAACTCATTGTGTACACAGGTACAGGCCATGGGCTTTGCTATCACTTGTTATGCATCAGAGTTGGACAATGACTAGGGAGGATAGAAGGAGAATTGATACCTTTGAGTTGTGGTGCTGGAGAAGAGTATTGAGGGTACCATGGACTGCCAAGAAAACAAACAGATTCATCCTGGAAAGGGTCAAACCGGGCTGTTCCTTGGAGGCAAGGATTCTACGGCTCCGTCTAACATACTTTGGACATGTTGCAAAGAGGGACAGGTCCTTGGAGAGGGACATCATGTTTGGTAGGGTGGAGGGACAGCGCAGAAGGGGAAGGCCCCCTATGAGGTAGACTGATTCAGTGATTAGGGTCATCGGGATGTGTGTGTCAGAGACGGTGCAATTGGCATAGGACAGAGCAGAGTTTAGGGATGTTGTACATAAGGTCGCAAGCGACTCGACAGTACTTAACAACAACAACGAACTCATTGTGTGGAGTTTTCAGAGGTTGTAAACTGCACAGAAAGAGATTTTTCATCTTTCTCCTTCACAGCAACTGGAGAATTTAAAATCACAGATATCATTTGAAGGACCCAACTCATAAAAAGGTACTGCAATCATGAAGAAGAACTGAATGATAGCAGTATTTTGTCAATTGTGGTAATAACTCCATTCTGACCCATCTCGATTATTCCTAAGAATGGGGAAAAATCTTTTCTAGTCAGGGACTTGGAGCTCTGGTGGCCTAGTGATAAGGAGTTGCATATGGTTGGAATTTACCAGTTGCTGCACAGAAGGATGAGCGATCCGCTCTCATACAATTTACTGCCTTCAAAAACTCGTTGGAGAGTTGTCCGTGTGTCAGTTCCAATTACACACAACAATGGTCGGAAAATTAGTGAGAGACGTCTATATCGTTCTTTTCCTTTTGATTTGCATGTTTTATGGTAATACCTCATTCCTTCCTGCATCTATCAATTTAGCAAAGCAATCAGTATTTGACTCTATGTTTTCAAGAAGCTGATAATCATGTAATTTAGATGAAATGCCCGACAATCCTTGTAAAATTTTTAGAAAATTTCCTTGTCATTATTTCTTTCTTCTTCAGCATTTCTTTTCTCTTCAAACATCCAATAAACATTGATCCACTGATTCCAGTTTTTCGTGATTTATGAGTTATTCCATAATGCGGTATTAGGCTTTCTTGACACTGATCGTTCATCATCTTATCATGATCGAATACTTACAGTGTATTTACACAACTCAGCAATTTTTTCCCATACTTCCTGCATAAATTTTCTGTAACTTCCTCCTGGGAAGGTGTATTAATGACAACATTTACAAACCATACCGCCTCAGAAAACAGATGCTGGGAAGTAGGACTCATCCATAAGCTGGGTACTACCTGCACTTGCAGTATTAGCCCATCTCACACTGAGGATGTTTATGTGTTCCATTTCACTTATGATACCTTTCAATTTTCTGAGATTCATACTTCATGCATTCCATGTTCCAATTATTAATGGGCCATTAAGCAATCATTTCTCCTCATTTTTCTTCAGTGTCTTTCATCCTGAGTGGCTCATATATTGGCACTGAATCCAACAATTTTCTTCTGTTTTCACAGGGCTTTGAAAGGCCCGTTATTTCAGAAGGGGATGACCAGTCCTGTTCTTGATCTGGAAGCTCCACTGAAACCTGTTCACTCTGGGTGACCCTGCCGGTATTTGAAATATCAGTGGCATAGCTTCCAGAACCCCAGCAACATGCAAACCTCACCAGTACAGCAAACTGACAGAGAAGTACCATACCTACAAGAGCAGACTATCAAACAAACAAGCATACACACATAAATTGAACATGTACATCTGGCTAAGGCAGTGTATCCACCAGCCCAGCAGAAGACAGGAGCTGAGAGTCTCAATCAGGTCATATTCTGCTTGTCTGAATGTTGACCACAGCCTCAAGAAGTCAGCCAGGTCATAAGTAGCACCTCCTCTTATAGAAGGGTAAGGTGAGGAATAGGACAACAAGCCTACATAGGGCTTCTGCTGACCTCAGGGAAGCGCAGGCTAATCTGCCTAGCTAGACATGGTATCTTTTCCAGCCTAAGGAATGAGATGACTAACATAAATAGACAGTCACTGTTGACCTTAAAGGTCCAAGGACGACTTGCTCTGCAAAATGGAGTGTGCCAGGGAAAGGTGCCCAGTGAGAGGTAAGGTCCCCTGTCAGCTGATGGATTCCAACCACCAGAGAGGTGCTGCCTCTGGGTTAGCAGCTGGAATTCTACAGACTAAGCCACTAAATCTAACTTACAAATTCTTGTATAAGGTAAAGAAGCTTCCAAGCAAATGAACATGTTGTGAGCAAGAGGAATCAAAGAATGTCTTGGCCAGCCCTTCACTCACCTGTGCCTCATGATTTGCTTGAAGTCCTTGCTCTTTAATTCCAAGTAGATATCTGCTATTTCCTCTGCACGAGAAAGCACCACCTCTAGACACAGGGTCTTCATTACACCATGGAATTTTGGCAAGAGGAAGAATACTGCATTCATAAACCTAACAAAAGAACATGATTTGTGAAACAGAACGGCCCAGACCGTCTTAAGCCAGAGGAAGTGATGTGGATGTGGCTGAAACCCTACCCATCGGCCAGCGGAGGAAAGTGCTGGACAGCCTTGTTCAAGCATATGATGAACTTGTCCTCCATTGTGTTCTGATGTTGCTTCAACTGTTTCACCACCAGTTCACAAACCAACTCTTCCAGCCCCTGAGGAAAAAAAAATCCATTTCTTGTCACATACACAAAGGTAGAAAATTCAGAGTTCAAAAGAAAGTTTATTTCAGATATTTGAATAAACCTACGGCTGGAAAATGAATAAAGAAAACAGAAATGATGCCCTTGTGCTGCAGGGCTGGAGAGGAATACTGAATATCCCATGGATGGCCAAAAGAACAGGTACGTTTTGAAAAAAGTACAGCCAGACGGCTCTTTGGAGGTAAGGATGGCAAAGCTTTGTCTCACATACTTCAGGCATGTTGCTAGCAGAGGCTACTCCTTGGAGAGGGAAAAGAAGCTTGGAAAGACGAAGGGTCAGTGAAGGAGAGGAAGACCCTTAACCAGGTGGATTGACACAGTGACTGCCACATGGGCTCTTGTGTGTCAGGAAGTGTGAGGATGGTACAGGATAGGACAGGGTTCAGATCTGTTTGTTCATAGGGTTGCTACAAGTCATGCTTGACTTGATAGCACCTAACAAGGCAGACATCAGGGTTAAAACCAGATAACATTATCAGGAAAATCATGAGCTTGTGAGTGTGGGGACCAAGGCTGATGTGCACTGACCACAGTTCCACAGTAGATGCCAGGACTCCACCTGCGTACTAAGACCTGCATACCAGGAGCACGGTGCTCTGCATTTGATGGCCAGCTACCCTGCACATGACCCATGTTTGATCATTGAACACCAGTGCTTCTGCCTGACACTGAAAGCCAATGAGGCATATGAGACACAAATCTAAAAACCAATGAGAAAGACTGTGTTTAAGAAACACTTTATGACTCTACTGTTCAGGTCTCTGGCCTGAAATTCATAAAGACCATTCTATCTGAGGAGCCCGAGTTGCAGCCTTTCTTACTGATTCCATATTCTGCTTTCTTTCTTTCCTTCCATCTCAAGCAATTTCTAACACAATACTCAACTACAGGAGGTTGGACTCCCTCATAATAAAACCTCTCTGGCTCCCTAGGAGACTTGGGTCTCTCTGGCTCCTTACTTCTGATGTCTTCATAAAGTCCTCAATGCATATAAGCACCTGTCATAAAATGAACTGTGTCTACTCAAAACATGTGTCAACTTGGCAAGGCCATTGTTCTCAGTGTTATGCAACATTTTAAGTGTTATAAATTCCAACGTCTATGCTGTTAATGAGGCATGTCTGGAGGTAGTTATAGAGTTCTGATGGAGCAGTGTGTAGGGAATTGTGTTGCTAACTCAAAGGTGGTGCATCTAAGGTCATTCATGTATACCAGCCACTCCATGGGAAAAGAAGGGGTGATCTTCTCCTGTAGGACTGAAAACCTCCAAAAACCTACTGAAGGGTCAGCTTTGAGCCATTCTCAACTTGAGAGCAATCTGTCTGAATATGTAATACTGGTATCACCACCATAATGTGATCTGATATGATCACAGGTGATTAAACTGGGGATTAGGGCATCACATCTTACATTTGATTCCATAATCGGATGTAAGAGAAGTTTCTCTGGGATGTGGCCTCATCATTTTGAGCCTTCAAGAGATAAAAATAGAAGGAAATGAGCAGAAAAGGCAGGATTTCAGCACCATGTAGAGAAGAGGCAGGGATGGAGTATGTCTTTGGGACTAAAATTCTTGGAATAGGACACTCCTAGAGCCAGAAGACACAGAGAAAGCCTTTCACTGGAGCTGGGACCACACCCCCTTTCACTGGAGCTGGGACCACGCATTTAGACTTTTGGCTTACTAAATTTTGAGAGAATAAATTTATTAAAGTCATCCACATGTGTTCTCTCTGTTATATCAGCACTAGATAACCAAGACAGAACTCAGTGGATATTACTTGAAGAAGTAATGGAAAATGAGGACTTCTTTCATTAAACATCATCTTCTTCTTTACAAAGAACAGGCAACAGCAGTAAGCAACCTGTTCTTTCTAAAGGCATTCAGATCGTTGTTGTTAGGTGCCATCGAGTTGGGTACAATTCATAGTGATCTTATGAACAACAGATCTGAACCCTCTAAAATATAAAATTTTAGTTTTTAAATACAAATTTATAGTATGAGGCCATTTTAAAACTACGTGGTAAGGAGATGTTTTGCTGCCAACCAAAAGGCAAGCAGTTCAAATCCACCAGCTGCTTCATAGGAGAAAGATGAACATTTTCCTCCCGTATCATTTACAGCCTCTGAAAATCTGCTGGAGAGTCAACTATGAATTGGTTCCAACTTGATGGAGTTAAGTGCTAAAAGCAGTCTAAGGGGTCAGAACACAGGCTACAATTATAATTTTCTTCCTATGTTACTTTACTTTTCACTGTTCTAACTAAATAGCTCTTAATATTTTAAAAAATTACATTTTTTAAAAGTGCTTTTCACTCCTATGAACTGAAATTTAAGTCATGAGAGAGAAACTCTTTGACTCTGTTGTAACTTCTGTCTATGATAAAAAGTTAAGCATAAATTGGAATATTTAGTTACAATGACATCAAGCTTGCATAAGACTAGTCTGCATTTTTAAAATTTGTTTTACAGAAATAATTTAAGCATAATTTTATCCAAAATGAAAACTTGAGACCAAGTTTTAAGCTGTGAAAGCTGTTTGACTGCTTTCACAGAAAAAGGTATGTTAGCATGATGTCTCAACACATTTCCAGGTTTAAAACATAGCAGTCTTTTTTTAAAAAAGCCTTTATAAAGTATGAGAGTGAAATATTAACATAAGCTATCTCTTACTGTAATCTCTTAAGAGTACAGAGGAGATAAAACTAAGATTTCATTGTAAAAACTCACATTAAATAAAATATGTACTTATTTTTAAATTGCACAATCTACTCACATTTTTATTCTCAGTAACATATCGAAGAATAAGTCCCAGAACTTCGGCCACTGCTGCATATACCTCTTTATGTTTTATAAAGGACATGTTATTGACTAAAGCTTCAAAGTATCTAAAACAAACATAAGGAAAAAATGCCTAAAACAATGTTCTCTTTTGCTTTATATAAAAATGTAACTTTCCTCATGTCACATTCATAACACAAATTGAGAAAATACTAAACATAAAACATTATCCAAATTATTTGTAGGGGAAAAAAATTATTTGTAGGAGAACTTTAAGGGCTCTTGACAAGGGAACCCGAGGAATCTGCTGCTCAAACCCACAGATTCACAAATACGCTTCTGTCAAAGTATTAACAAAATGTTAGATACTATAAAACATGCAGAAAAAACCAAGTTATTTTTGCTCAAGAGTATGACTTCTTGAGTCCATTTACTGTAACAGGAGACACATGAGAAACATAACATGAGAAGACAACCACAATGATGAGAAAGAAGCAGCATGTTTGCAACACTTCTGGGGAGCAGTAAGGTTTCACATGTTCCAATACATTTAACAATCATATAACTCTGTGAGGTGGCTGGTTATTGCTCAAGAAACAAAATACAAAAAGGAACTCATCGAAATGTAAAACATTTCCAGTGGAATCTGTTGAGTCACTAGCTGTTTAACTCCCAAGTTCACAGGGTTATCAATTTCTCCAAGAAACTACCACAATGGCCAGTGTCCACTATGTACCAACAGGTATTATGTGCCCGTGACCTAGTTACTGTACATGAATTATCATTTGTGTAAGCACGGGTGAAGGGAGCTCATGTGACAGAGTCTGTAGCCCGTGGCAGTCTGAACCCACCAGAGATGCCACTAGAGAAAGATGGATGTGTCCTCCTGATATGATTCAGAGGGTTGCCAGGACCAAAAGTAACTTGATGGCTGTGAATGACATAGTCAAATGTGACTCAGTATGAGCAGATTTCTCCAAAGGAAAAGAGGAAAGGCTTAGAAATGTAAAAATAAATGACAATGAACAACTATAAGATATCATCTCACCCCAGTAAGAATAGCAAAATTTAACAGAGCTGGTGAGGTTGCGGAGAAACAGGAACCCTTATTCACTGTTGGTGGGAGTGTAAAAGGGTGCAACCACTATGGAAGGCTGTATGCTTTGTTCACATAAGCAAAGAGTTGGAAACAACTTAAGTGCCCATCAACAAACAAATGGATAGAGAAGCTGTGGTATATTCACATAATGGAATACTGTGCAGAATTGAAAAGCAAGGAACTCATGCAATATTATTCAAAATGGGTGACCCTGGAGTACATTATGCTGAGTGAAATAACTCAGTCACAAAAGGACAAATACTGCATGGTGCCACTGTTGTAGAACGGGACTGACATCAGGGTTGGGGTGAGACTGAGAAAGATTGGATAAATTATGTATACTTCACTGAAACAGAGGAGGGAGAGAACTGTTTAAAAGTGATATATGATAGGGTATTATGGTTATGACAAGAGTCCAGAATGAAGGCCTGCATAGTAGAGTAAATTCAGGGGGAGGGGGAGATTGTACACCAATGAAACAATTTTTCTTTTACTTTTCAAAGAGAAGAGCAAACTAGGGGGAGAGCGGTGGGCAGGAAGAAAAATGCAACAATGAATGAATGAAAATCCAAAATCTCTGTAAACGTCATTAAAATTAATTTAAAAAAAAAAACACCCCAAAAAAGTGACAATGGCACAACTCTACCATCCCTCTTTAAAGTTGTGGGATGTGCATTGCTAAGCCAAAGGTGGCACCCCCTCTGGCAGCTTGAATCCACTAATGGCTCCATGGGAGGAAGATGAGCAGTTTCCTCCTATGGAAGGGTGGCTATTTGACAGCAAGTGTATCTCTACTCATTTGTCACTTTTTTTGTTCTGTACTGACTACCATGTTAATATGATGTTGGAAGCTATGCTACTGATATTTCAAATATCTGAAGGGGATGTCCACGGTGGATAGGTTTTGGCAGAGTTTCCAGACTAAGATAGACAAAGTAGGAAGCAGAAAATTCCATTCACTTCTGAAATTGTAAACCCTGAAAAATCCTACTAGCAGCAGAACACCATCCAGTGAAGCCCCCAGAGTGAAAGACACTCATATGCCACTGGGGAAGAGCTGCCTCCTCAAATGATAAGGGACTCAAAATAAGGAAAAACAGCTGTAACAATGATAACTGGAACCAGTTATGCACAAAGTATGAATCTAGGAAAACTGGATGTTGTAAAAAAGTAAAATGAAACATAATTAATAATCTAGTCATTAATGAGCTTAAATGACTGGTACTGGCCATTTTTATTTGAATAATCTAGGGATGACAGAAGGAGAATTGATGCCTGTAAGCTGTGGTGCTAGAGAAGAGTAATGAATATGCCATGGACTGTTAGAACAAATAGGTCCATCCTGGAGAGGATGAGGGCAGGCTATTCCTTGGAGGCAAGAATTCTGAAGCTTTGTCTGACATACTTAGGACATGTTGCAAGAGAGATATCATGCTTGGGAGGGTGGAGGGACAGAGCAAGAGAGGAAGACCCTCCATGACATG
Source organism: Elephantulus edwardii (assembly GCF_000299155.1). Lineage (NCBI taxonomy): Eukaryota > Metazoa > Chordata > Mammalia > Macroscelidea > Macroscelididae > Elephantulus > Elephantulus edwardii. The sequence goes on along the minus strand of NW_006399758.1, from coordinate 256,831 downwards.
GATTGATTCAGTCACTGGGGTAACGGGGTTAGGTGTGTCAGAGACAGTAAGTTTGGCACAGGATAGAGCAGTGTTTAGGGCTGTTGTACACAGGGTTGCTATGAGCTGCAGGCGAATCGATGGCACACAACAACAACAAAGTCTACTATACAGACAATGACAAACTGAAAAGGAATGGTATAGTATTCACTATCAAGAAGAGTATTTCACGATCTATGCTGAAGTATAATGTTGCCAATGGTAGGGTAATATTCACAAACATACAAAGATTTATTAATAAGATTCTTGTTTAAATTTCTTTACCAATCATGAGGGCCAAACATGAAAAACTTAGGATTTATAACAACTTCTGCTTTCTGAAATTGACTGAATATGTAACCAAAATGTATTAACAATAACTAGTGATTAGAATTCAAAAGTGAAAAACAAAGACAGACTGGTAGTTGGAAAGTATAGTTGTGGTGATAGAAATGAGTTCAGAGATGACATGACAGAATTTTTATGATTAAGGACACATTCACGGCAAAAACCATACTTATAAAATATAACACTTGATGAATTACACAGCAATCAAACTGGCTACACCCTGAGGAATATAATAGTGGAGAAAAAATTAGGAGTGAGAACAATGTCAGGGCTACAGAGAACAGACCATCAACAGCTCCTATTAAAGCTCAAATTGAAGCTAAAGAAAATGAAAATAAACTCTTAAGAGTTAAAATACAACCTTGAATATACCCCACATGAAGAAAAAAAAAAGCACATGAAGAATACATTTGAAACTCTGAATACTAATGACTGAAAATCAGATGAATTGCAAGGATGATATCAAGGATATCATGCACGAAGAAACTGAAAGGTCATTTCAAAGACAGAAAGATGGAGGAGTCCAAAATGGATGTCAAGAGATTCTGAAACTTGCTCTAGGACTTGCTCTACAGAGGTAAAGCAAAAGGAAGAAACGGAACAATAAAGATGAACAGAAGATTTCAAAGGGCAGCTCAAGATACCAAAGCATCATTGTAAAAAAATAAGCAAACACTTTAAGGTTATAAAATAAAAAGTGTTGAACATATTCAGAATGTATAAAGTGCAAAGAAGTGAAGAATACTTTCAAGCCTCAGCATGCAACACGGAAGAATTCTACAGGTAATATAATGAACAGGGCAGGAAGCCTTTAAAGAAGATGAAAGAAACACACAAAATCACAGTACCAGAAAAAGAGTTCAAAGAATCAAGAATCAAAGACACTGGAAAAAAAAAATTATGGCTCCAGGAATTGACATAATACCAGTTGAGATATTTCAACAAAGGGATGAAGATCTAGACGTGCTCACCAGTCTATGCCAAGAACTTTGGAAGGCAGCTACCAAGCCAATTGACTGGAAAAGATCCCTATTAGTGTCTATTCAAGAACAAAAATGGGGTGCTTCAACAGAAGGGAGAAGTAACTGAATAATATTATTAATATTACATGTAAGGGGGGGCTCTGGTGGCCTAGTGGCAAGAAGCTGAACTGCAATTGCAGAGTCAGTGGTTCAAATCCACCAGATGCTAGGGAAGGAGGGGCAATCTCTTCCTGTACCAGTCAGATCTGACTTGACAGTACACACACAAAAATTAGTAAAATAAAAAAAAAAAAATTGAAAAAAATAGCATGTAAGTAAAATCTTGTTGAAGAACATAAAAAACCAGCTATACCAGCATATTGACAGGAAACTGCCAGAAATTCAAGCTGGATTCAGAAAAGGCAATGGAATAAGGAATAGAACTGCTGACTTTATATAGCTCCAGGCAGGAAGACTACCAGAAAGAGGTTTACTTGTGCATTATTTACAATGCAAAAGCATCTGCCCATGTGGATCATTGGAAACAAGTAACAGACAACACAGGTAAGAGGGAATTACAGACAAATGAATTGTGCGCATGTGGTATCTGTATATTGACCAAGCAGTACTCAAACAGGGATTACTGCATAGTTTAAAATCAGAAAAAGTGTATCAGGTTGCATCTTTTCACCCTACTGATTTAATCTGTGTGCTGAAGAAATAAACCAAGAAGCCTGACTACGGGAGAAAGAATAAGACATCAGGATTGGAGGCAGATTGATTACCACACTGATATGCGGATGTTATAAGCTGACTTCTGAAGGACTTAATGAAGAAGATCAAAGACCAGAGCCTTCAGTAGAGATTACACTTTATCATAAAGGACATAAAAATTTCATAATTGGACCAATAGGCAACACCACGATAAATGGAAAGAAAGACTGAAATTGTTTAGGATTTCATTTTACTTAGCCTCACTATCAACATCCATGGAAGGAGTAGTCAAGAAATCAGCAGAGGTACTGCACTGGACAAGTGTGCTGCCAAGGACTTCTTGAAAGCACAAGGATGTCAGTTTAGAATGATGGAAAATTAACTCATACCTTGTGATTGTGGTGTTTGCTAAGAAAACCGACTATCCCAAGGACTGCGAAAAGAACAAACAAATCTTACATAAAGTGTATCCAGAGTACTCCTTAGAGGAAAGGATGGTGCGTTTGTTTTCCTCACATGTTTGTGACATGTTATCAGAAGGGGCAAACTAGGAAAAGTGGATGGTCAGCTAAGGAGAAGACAACTGTTTTCTCTTCTTGTCTTCTTGAGATGGACTGTCAAAGTGACTGTGTGACTGGCACAGCATGGCAGAAACTGTGAGGCCTGCGCACCATCGGGCTGTTTCCTCTGTTGCACACAGTCCACACAGACTCGCCAGCACCTAGCAATCTCCAACAATCCTGACACCGTAAGGAAAGGAAGCAAGTAACTGTGACTTGACTAATTTATCTAGCCTATGTCATCTCCACCTTTCAAGAACTATAAGCAAACCTTTTCAGATCAAGAAAGAATGAGTGAGAAAAGGTCACAATAGAGCCCAGAGCAAGAGAAGCAGTAGCGGGATGTGGCAGCAGAACTCCTGGGTGTCAAGACCTCTGGAGTATTGGACCCCAGGAGAGGAGCCATGCTAATAAACATTTTCACAGAGCTGCAGTGCTTCTTCCTTCATGCCATGCAGGCTCCTTCTCCAAAGGATCTTGAAATTCAATTTACTAAATTTAGGTAGAAATATTTTAACATGGGTTCTAGTCCTTCAATTTATGATTTAAATATATCTATACGTCTACATACCTATATATATTTTAACCTAAAAGGAACCACAGCCAAAGATATACTTACATTCTACTCTCTATGCCACATGATGGGTCATAAGGAGGCAGGTTGTTGGCCATAACAATTCCTAGTAATTGAATTCCCACAGAGTTGTCTTTAGAATTGGGATCTTTACTGGAAAACTTTTCAAATATTAACCTGAGAAAAACATGCAAATGAAAAAACAGCTTGTTAAGTAGAAAACAAGATAAATCACCACCTTTTCACTAACTCACCCTTGTTAGTGTATGTTGGTTTTGCAACTTGCCTGATCTACCTTAGTCTATGTCTCCTCTGAGGCTAGTGAGAGGCCTTGAGAGCCAGCACCTGCTGAGGCCAGGCAAGGACAGTGAAGGTTGCACCCCAGAGGCCCAGGATGGCACAGTCCATGTGAGGGAGCCCAGCAAGGTGGCAACAAGGTAGGGGCTGCTACCTGGCCCAGACACACTGTGAGTGCAGGCTGTGGTACTAGGCGCTGTGGTTTCATCAGTAGCAATATTATATACTATACACAGAGTATATTTCAAATTATGTACATATCTAAATTTTACATAATTAACTTTTATTATAACCATCACTTACATCTTCCATTTGAATTTAAATCTCTAAACAACATTGCAAAGACTAGTATCTTCGTACCTGTAAGGGATGGATAAGCAATCCCTCCAGCATTCAACAACGGTTTTTATAATTTCAAGATTGTGTCTAAACACAGCTCTTTTTTGATGAAAAACATGCTTCATTAGAAAGTGAAGCAATCGATTTGCTAATATCTCATCTTTAGGCATCCCCTAAAAAGGCATAGAGACTGTATTAATATGCAGCATTCATTCTGTAACAATATTTTTTTAAATTCATAATTCTACTCCTAAATCAGATATTCTACATCAATTTCTCCTAAATAAATTTATTTCTTCTTTTTATTTTGTTAGTAAGTAGATTATAAGCTATTTCATTGAATTTTTGTGTGCCATCGAGTCAGAACTGTCTCCCAGCTGGCCCCTCAATGAGTCTGCATCAGTGCTGGCTGGCTGATTGTTCAGAAGCAGATCATCCAGTCCTTCTTCTTGGTCTGGTGTAGCCTGGACTCGCCTGAAATATGTTCAGCATGCATCACTTACCTAGTCTCCAAGCTCCTAGCAAGTAAAAGAAAGAAAGAAAAGAAACCAAACAACACAACACTCCCCCCCACCCCATATAACAACTTAATATTAAAAGCAAGGTAAAAATAAAGAAAAGCAAACATGTTTAGGAACATCATGGTAATGCAGCAACCAGTGCTAAAGATGCTCAGTGTAGTGTCAAGTGTCATTGAAGATGTATTGAGGATGTCGGCAAAGCAAGCAACGACAAAAGACAAACACACCCAATGATAAGGCTTACGCTTGAATGAAAATTAATTCCCCTTCTCTGCAATAACAGATACATGAAGGATTGTTTTCTAACAAAAGCAAATATTTTTAAACCCAAACTATCAAATGGTTTTCCTTGTAAGCTCCACTTGTTAAATGCAAAGCGTGGGCTATTCTGTTTTCTATAACTCAAATATAATTATGGTGAGAAAAGTAAAGGCACAGATAACAATCTATTATTACACAGAAGAGCAGAATCAATTCTTACTACAGGAGTAGCTATGCTGGTCCAGGACAAAAGAGTGACCACTATCTCCACCACCATATAGTGAATTCCAACTCCTCCATTGTTCTCAGAAACTACCAGCTGCAGCAGAGGGCTCAGCCAGTGCTTTGCATAAGGGCGAAAGACCTAGAAGAGAATTCACAAGTCAAATATCAAAGATTCGTCTTGAATAATCAATGTGAATTCAGGACTATCTCTTCCATTAGATAAACTTTTATATTACGATCAGACCTAAATTTAAACAAATTTAAATTCTAACAGATCTCTGCTGAAGTCTTTCTTCTTGGACCTCTGAAAGCACAATTCAATGGAAATAGATTAACTCTTTGCTGAAAATCTGATATAATTAATGCTCATAGAGATCAAAGGAAACTATTCCATACCAAATTTCTGTTTTATTTCAGTAACATGCAACTCTAGAATATTCTGCTACAATTACAGAGAAGGGTACATTCACATGATGGATTACTACAAAACACTTAAGAAAAATGATTTTGAAAATTACTATGTAACTTGGAAAACTGGAGGGCATTGTACTGAGTGAACTAACTCAGTCTCATAAATACTGCATAGGACCATTAATAATGAAAAAAATAGATGCAAAAACAGAAGGATAACTATTAAAATGTGTATGGGGATCCAAGAGGCTAAGGAATGGGAACAGAAGAGTGAGGGTGAGAAGGGGGAAAATCACTGAGTTGCACAATTTGGTGAGTGGAGGGAGAGAGGGTAAAGGAAATGGGAAAGATCCAGTGGGGATCTGGAAACACAGGATACCAGTGGGCATAGTTCAATGGTGATTGATTTTATAAAACATAATGAATGAGAATGATTGTATGAAGTATAATGTAAATAAAGGATAGTGTGAAACACAATATATATGAATTTTGTATGCAAATCAATGTAAAATAAAGTTTTAAAAAAGATACAAAAAAACACAACCAAGAAACAAGAGATACAGAATAAGTGGGACTAGGGTGTGGGTACTGATACCATTAGGGTGTGAGTTGAAGGGTTTTGGCCTTGCATTTAAAAAGCTTTTGGCAGTCAGTCTACGGCCATTTCTAGACTGGGAAGATGAGCAGAAAGGCAGGATTCTGCAAAGGTGTATTTTCTGGTTTGGGGTTAAGATTAGGGTATGGCTATTGATTGCAGTAGGGTGTGAGATGATGGGATTTGGCCTGGTATTTAAAAAGGCCTTTGGGCCCTTGAGCCTGCAGCCCTCAGGCCTGGTTTTTGTGGATCTCGCAGATTAAAAAGGGTTCGAAGCAGGAGTGGCAGCCACTTCCAGAAAAGCTTGCCTCCGGAACTGCTATGAACTTGGAGCAAAG
>NW_006399758.1:246799-249965 GCF_000299155.1 Elephantulus edwardii | reverse complement strand
CCCATTCTACAACAGTGGCATCATGTAATATTTGTCCTTTTGTGACTGGGATATTTCACTCAGCATAATGTTCTCCAGAGTCAACCATTTTGAATAGTATTGCATGAGTTCCTTGTTTTTTAATGCAGCATAGTATTCCATTGTGCGAATATACCACAGCTTCTCTAGCCATTTGCTTGTTGACTTTCACTCATAGGGTTGCTATGGGTCACTATGACTTTATGGCACTTAAAAATAACAAGAAGTATGAGATTAAACTAATTTTTCTGATGATGAAGTTGAGATCTTGTAAATTCCCAAACTGGACAAGTTCATACAGTCTCACTATCATATCAGAAAACATCTTGAATTCAATTCAATTGACTCCATGACTAGAGTTAAAATAATTCTTCTGTTAAAATTATTTGGTCTTTGTTTCTCTTTAGTAAAAGGATTTATTTTTACTAAAACAAAAATAAATAAAAAGAATATTTTTTTTAAAAAAAGAGAAGGTGAAGTTATGCAAAATGAAGACATAAGACAAAGGGAGGACAAACACAACTCATGTTGTCCTAATTTCTTTCTCTATTACAAAAGCCATTTTGTTAAAGATTTCGTGACCCTAACATCCCTAAAATCTAAAACGCACCTAGATTACATTACATTGATTTATTTAAGAAATCACAAGACAAAGGCATTTGACTAACAATAAAATTTCAAAATATTCACTTTCATGAAGTTGAGTTCAAGGCTGTAAATTGTTACAGAAGCAGGATGCCTCATTTTTCTCCCTTGGACAGGGCTTGAACCTTCTGTTATTACTTGAATGCTTTAACCTCTGTAGCAATGTTTGTTGTTATATACTGTTGAGTGGGAACTGGTTCATACCTGACCTTCTTTTTTTTCAGAGGCAGTAAAGGGCACAGAATATTTCCCATCTTTCACCCACATAGCAGTTGGTGGAGATGAACTGTACATTTCTGGGATGGCAGCATAGCTACCAGAGCATGCTGTACCAACCAGCATTCCTTTATGATGCCAAAGGACAGAACAAAATACAATTCAAGCTAACCATCATTTTAACCTTTATCATCTTTGTTTTCCACATTATGTTTTTTCATGGATTTCTCATCTATTCTTATATGACAAATCTGTGGTCTCAAATCTTTTTTGTTCATACACCTTATCAGGGGAAGTAATATGCATGCTCTCCTTAGGTAATCCACTTCCTAAATAACATGCCTCTGAAAATTCTATGAACTTTGATAAATGTTGATAGTTGTGGAGGGGCTTCAGGCCTTTTGTCCATGGGGGTGCTATGAGTTGTGCTTGACTAGAAGGTAATCAACAAACAACAACAACACAAATTCAAAACTTGAAATTATAAAAGTAAATGCAAATAAAAGTTCTAATTTCTTCCTGCATAGACCATGAATTATCGAAACTACTCCTTTAGAATCTCTGCAAATGACCCCTGAAAAATCCCTGTGTTCCCAAAGAGTTCAGGTTTTCTGGCAATCCTGTCCCAGATCCACCTATAAAAATAACTAAAAATATTAAGAAACTAGCACCTATTGGAACATAATCTAAAAAAAATCAAGCAAGAATGCGGAAATCAAGCCCTAAGGTGTGGATCATACTTACCTGTCATCCTGTCATCCTGTTTACTTGCCTACAGCCTCAACTCAATCTCTAAGCTCATCTAATTTCCAGCCTTCGGCCCATCTTCAGTGCTGCGTAGGCCGTTCTATCATGCAGAGTTGGCCTAACACCAGTGACACACTCCCTACAACTGTGAGGACAATCCCTTCTGTGGTCCTGGAGAATGAGCAGCTATAGTGGGAAGACCTAGGGCAGGCTCTGCCTATCTGAGGGACACAGGGAGCTGCTCTGATCACTGCAACTCCACTGTGATGGAGCATTTCATCTACTTCACAGTCAGTTCAAGGAAGTTCTAAGAAGTCAGCCCAATGTCACTGGTGCACAATAGTCTTACCTGTCCTGGTCATCCATGTGGATAAGTCCAGGAACTATCAGAGCCAGCTTTTTTCATGGTGTCACAATGATATTTTTACCAACTTCTTTTACTACTTGAACAAAGAAAGCCGGCATCCACAAGTAAACAAAACATGTTCTTTATAGAACATTTCCAACTCAATACTCATTAATTTACACAGAGTGCCTCCTCTCTTTGTCTTGGACTTGGAATTGACACCTTCACAGAGATAACTTGAAAAAGATAAATAAATGGAGGTGGCTAATCTATTTAGAGAACAAAAATGCCATGCCCAGTATCTGTATGTCTTCTTTCATCATGGTCTATTAATTCCATATACACATATTAACTACAAAGAGTTTTGAGAGAAATATAAAATTGCTTACTTCTTCTGCATTAATAACAAGTTTGGCTAAGAAGAGGCGGATATTTAATGGTACTGATGGATTTGCTAATTTGTCATGAAGAAATTTCATCCAAAGAGGAAGACTGCTTGGCACAGAACCCTGAAATAAAACATTAAAAAGTATTTCAAAATAATAGTCTTAGTAAAATATTATTATTACTAAAAGCAGGCCTACTAAATTAGTCAAACAACGTCCTATTTTGAAATGATGGGACAGTTACAGTAGAGTAAGATGAAAATAATGCAAAATTGCTTATTCAACATGGAATTTGGTTTAGTCTTCAAACTCAAAGCTCATCTTAAAAGGAAGGGAGAAGGAAAGGGGAGGGAAAAGAAATCTCATCTCAATAGGAACACATGTAGGCAGGTGAGGAGGGACAGCACCTTGTCTACTCTCGGGGTAATCTGGCTCCTCTGCATGTGCTTGAGCAGGGCTGTCAGGGAGGCCATGCACTCATGCTGGTTGAGCTCATCCATCTCCAGCTCCACAAACTCACCTCGGCCCAGAGGCTCCTGATGCTCCTACCCAGAGAAGAGAGCACAGTGATGAGCAGCATGCTGCTTAGAGCTCAGGGTGATTCACAGCAACACTTTAAGAAACAGCCAAAAGAACTATGAGATACCATCTCACCCCAGTCAGAATTGCAAAATTTCACAGAACAGCAAGCAACAAATGCTGGCGAGGTTGTGGAGAAACTGGAACCCTTATTCACTGTTGGTGAGAGTGTAAAATGGTGCAACCACTGTGGAAGGCGGTATGGCGCTTTCTCAAAAAGTTGCAAATA
>NW_006399758.1:233060-245819 GCF_000299155.1 Elephantulus edwardii | reverse complement strand
GAATGGAACTTTGTAGGAAAATACTCACTGCCAGGGAAGCAAGTAGAGGTGCTACTCTCAAACAAAAACTCCGAAAATAATAGAGACATGTCAGAAGGAAACAGGAACAGGCTTTCAAAATAAAGATTAGAATAGATGAGAAATACCTCAGTATAATGAAGGGCATTTAAGAAAAACCCACAGCTAACAACACACCTGACAGAGAAAGACTGAGAGTCCTCCCAATTAGGAAAAAGACAAGGAAATCCACTTTGATTACTGCTGTTTAACCCTGTTTCAGAAGTCTGAATCAGAGACATTAGGCTGGGGTAAAAATAGGTATCCAAACAAGGAAGAAGTAAAACTATCCCTTTCCCCAGACGGCCTGATTCTTGACAATAGAAAACTAAAAATAAAACAGAAGAAAGCTATTAGACCTCTCTAAAGACACTTCAACAAGTTTTACAGCAAACTTTGTGGGGCTGATGTCACATGCACACTTTCACCAGGAGCCAGCCAGAAATAGCTTGCTTGATGCTGCTAAAGCCCCCTTGAAAAAGCATGATGTGGGAACCAAGTTTTCCCATTTGCTGCCCAAAAAGTCTTCTGTCCTTCTACCACTGATGGTTAAGGAAGGAAAACACCATCTGTTTATCCACTCTCTGATCAGAGAAGCTAAGAAGATCTCCAGGACAGGTTTGCTTCCCTGGAGGAAAATGTAAAGCAGGAGACTGGGATGAGATCGCTACAGCTCTCCAGGAAACACAGAAGGAAATAGGGCTGCTTCCCCATCAAGTGGAGACCATCTGCTGCCTCGCACCAAAAATTTTTTATCAAGCACCAGTCTTCGGGAAAAAGATATCATGCTGGGAAAGGCAGAGGAAAGCTGTCTTGACAACCCTGTTGTGGGGTTTGTAGACCAAGACTTCAAGCTGCAGCCTAACCCTGATGAGGTGAAGGATGTGTTCCTGGTGCCCCAGATTATTTCCTCCACCCGTAAGTCTACCGCCAGAACTGTGTGATGTACCATGGAAACCCCTTCATCTTCCACTGCTTTGAGTACACCAGTCCTGTGAACAGTGTCACTACAGGATCAAGGGAATGACGGCCAACTTCACAGTGCTGCTTGCTTTAATTATTTTAGGAAAAAGGCCCACCTTTGAGGTGGGGTTCAATCTGGATGATCCAGTAACATCTTCTGAAGAGTCCTTGTTGAAGCTGCATAAGTCCATCACCAGCAAATTATGACTGATGGGACCTACATCCAAGCACCTGCCCCAGAGCTCTTCTTCATGCCCTTTTCGACACAATGGACATCATGCCAACAGTTTAACAGGTTTTTTTTTACAGGTTTTAACAGGTGCAGGTATTCCTCCTGCCACGTGAAGATAACACCCAGACTTTTTTTCCAGTTGCCTTCTGTAATCTCATAGAGCAAAAGGTCTTTTGGAAGTGGAAATGTGTGTTTATGCTGTTGCATAATTTCCCCTACAATGTTTTCCTTACACACATGAGAAATTAGTATATTGCACATGGAAAGCACTTAATAAATACTTGTTAAATAGAAAAAAAGGGAAGCTATTAGAATAAAAAATTCATCAAAGTGGCAGAGTACAAGGTCAATTAAAAAATTAGATAGAATTTCTAAATATCCAAAGATTTTTAAGAGTCAAAGGAATTTAAGAAAATATTACCATAAAATAAAAAAATATCAAGGAACAAAGTTAACAAAAGAGGTAAAAGTCTTATAAACAGAAAGTTATAAAAACTGATAAAATAAATCAAAGAGCAATCTACCAAAGCTGACTCAAGAGTAAAAAGAAAATCTTATAAAACACTCATAACAAGTAAAAAAAATGAACCAGTGATAAAAACTTTGTGAGAGTTCTACCACTAACAAATATTTAAAATAAATTGGCATCAGTCTTGTTTAAACTCTTCCAAGAAAGAAAACAGGCTCTAATTCATTTCGTAAATTAAATATAACCCTGATACTTAAAACAAGACAAAGATATCACAAATAACAACAGGCCAAAATATTTTACAAACATAAATACAAAAAACCTAAACAAAATCAATTAAAAAACCCACACCTGAACAAAACACCAGTTAACAGAATGCAACAACATAATAAGAGTCCTATAATATTACCAGATGAGACTTGTATCAGGAATGCACAGATGATTCAGTATTAGGAAATGAGCCAATGTAATATAATACATCTCATTCACATAACAAAGAACCACAAGATCATTTCTAATGGATGCAGAAAAAAACACTTGATAAAATCCAATAGCCTTTCTTGATGAAAATCCTTAAGAAAAATTAAATAGACATCTCTGAAAATTATTCAACGCATATTCAATGCTTGCTGAAACTGAGGAGGACCTGAAGTGCTTGCTGCAGAAGATCAAGGACTACAGTCTCCTATATGGACTAAAGCTCAACATCAAGGAAACAAAGATTCTAACTACTGGGCCAATTGGCAGCATCTGTATGGGTAGTGAAGAGATTGAGATTGTTAACAGTTTTAATTTACTTGGCTCCACAGTCAACACTCTTGGTAACAACAGCCAGGAAATCAAGAGAAGAATTGCACTGGAAAAGTCGGCTGTGAGGGACCTCTCAAGAGTACTGAAGAGCAACGATGTCAGACTGGAGACTAAGGTGCACCCGATCCAGGCTATCGTCTTCTCAATTACATGCTATGCATCGAAGAGTTGGACAGTGAATAGGGTTGATAGAAAGAGAATTGATGCCTTTGAGTTGTGGTGCTGGAGAAGAGTGTTGAATATACCATGGACTGCTAGGAGAACAAACAGGTATGTCCTGGAGAGGGTGAAGCCAGACTGTTCCCTGGAGTCAAGGCTTCTGAAGCTTCGTCTGACATATTTTGGGCATGTTGCAAGGAGGGACTGGTCCTTGGAGAGGGATATCATGTTTGGTAGAGTGGAGGGGCGGCGAAGGAGAGGAAGACCTTTGATGAGATGGATCGATTCTGTGACTGGAGAGGTGGGAAAAAGTGCGTTTGAGATGGCTGTTGGCACAGGATAGAAGAGCATTTAGAGCTCTTGTACATAGGGTTGCAATGAGTCGCAGGCAACTCGATGGCACATAACAACATCAACATATATAAAAAGCCAATAGCCAACACTGTATTTAATGAAGAAAGATTAATAGCTTTCCTCTTGAAATTGAGACCAAAATAAGAATGTGCAATGAAAAGATTTACCATGTTCATGGATGGGGAGACTTAACTTACTTACATTGTTAAGATACCAGTAATAACTGAAGCAACATATAGATTCAACAAAATTCTGATGAAAATTTCAACAGCCTTCTTTACAGAAATTATAAAAATCAATTCACTGTTTTATCAGAAGTCTTAGCCAGAGTATTAAAACAAAAATAAGAAATGAAATAAATTCAGATTGAAAAATAACTACAATTATTTCTATTTGCAGATGACATGATCCTAAAGATAGAACTTGCAGGGTCCACAAGAAAGCTTCTAGAGTTAATAAAAGAAATTAGCAAAACTATAGAGTACGGGTTCAGCAAAGAAAAATCAGCTGGGCTTCTCTATACTAGCAATGAGATTCTGAAAGGGAAATTAGAAAAACAATTCCATTTATCATGTTGTTGTTATGCGCTGTTCAAGTGACTACATGTCATGGTGACCCTATGAACAACAGCTCTGAGCCCTGCCCTATCTTGAGCCAATCTCAACTGTTTCTGACATACCTTCTCTCATTGCCACAGTCACTTTATCAATTCATCTCATCTAGGTTCTTCCTCTCCTGCACTGACCCTCCACACTTCCAAGCATGAGGTCATTATGTGAGATGGAGTTTCAAAATTCTTGTCTCCAAGAAGCAACCTGGTTTCATCCTCTTGAGGATAAAACTGTTGGTTCTCTTGGTGGTCCATGGTACATTCAATACTCTTCTCCCACACTACAACTAGAAGGCATCTATTCCTTTCTTGCCATGCTGAGTCACTGTCCAGCTCTCCAATGCATATCAAGTTATTTGTGAAAACAACACCCTAGAGCAGGCCCACTTTAGCCTCTAGACTGACATTGTTGCTCTTTAGCATTTTGGAGAGGTCCCCAACAGAGATAATCCCAAAACAATTGTTTGTTGTTGTTGTATACCATCAAGTTGGAACCCCTCAATAGCTGACCCTCTGGCAGATTTTCAAAGGCAGTTAATCACACAGTGGAAAGTAAGTTTTGACCAGAATTAATCTTTTAATTTCCTGACTGCTGGTGCTAAGAGTGTTGATGGTGGAACCAAGCAAGCCAAAACTGTTAATATTCTCAATTTCTCTCTTTCCATCATGGTGCTGTCAATTGGCCCAGTGGTAAGAACCTTTGTTTTCTTGATATTGAGCTTCCACACTGAAGACTGCAGTTCTTGACCTTCTGCAGCAAATGTTTCAGGTCTGCCTCAGTTTTGGCAAGCAAGGTTGTGTCTTCTTCCAATCCTGATGCCACATCCTTCGTCATAAAATCCAGCCTCAAGTATGATTTGTTCTGCATACAGATTGAAATAGTATGGAGAAAGGATGCACCCCTAACACACTTTTTTAAAAAAAATTATTTTATATTGGTTTGCATACAAAATTTATATACATTATGTTTCACACTTTCCTTCATTCACGTTGTTTCATACAATCATTCCCATACAGTGTGTTTTAGAAAATTAATCACCCCTGAACCATCATTATGCATCTTTTCAGGTCTCAGCTGGAGATGTACTCCTTCCTTGATTTTGAACCATGCAGTGTTTCCTTGCTCTGTTTGTATGACTGTTTCCTGGTCAAAGTACAGGTTTTGCCTGCGTACAATCAAGTGTTCTGGGATTCCTATTCTTCTCCATGTTACCTATAATTTGTTGTACTAAAGGATAAAATAAAATAACTAGGAATAAGTTTTGCTCAGAATAGGAAAGATTTATATAATGAAATGATAAAATAATGCTGAAAGAGATTAAAGAAATGGAAAAGTTTACTATGTTCATGGATGGGATGCGTTATATTGCTACAATGTCAGTAATAACTGAAGCAATGTACAGATTCACATAATCCTAATGAAAATTTCAAAAGCCTTCTTTATAGAAATTAAAAAACAAAATATACAATTCTGAACTTCATATGGAATGGTAAGACTCTCTGAATACTTAAAGCAACACAGAAAAAACACTAAGCAGAATAGGACTCATAATTCCTGACTCTCAATCACTTATTCAGTTACTGTAATCTAACAGCTTGATGTGCAACAATGTATGAAAGGAAATCCAAAGTATCTGTAAACTTTCATTAAAATGTCAATTAAAAAATATTAAAAAAACAAAACAAACCAGCCTGATACTGGTACTGACACAGAGGTCAATGAAATAAGAATGAGAGTCAATAAATAAGCCCAAATATATCTCTGGTCAACTGATATTTTACAAGAATGCTAAGTTTATTTAATAGAAAATGATGTCTCACATTAAAAAATTAAAAATGGGTTAAGAATTTAAATGTAAAAATTAAAATAATAGAATTCTTAGAAGAAAATGCAGAGGTAATGCTGACTGTAAGAAATAGAATGCACAGACAACAAAGCTTCTGAACAATCAGGACAAGGGAGGATCAACCTAGGAAGAACTGGCCTACAGACAACATGGCTATGGCAGTTAGCAAACAGGAACAAGATCTAGACAAAACTGTTCAAAAAGGGAGGAAAAGAGGAAGCAAAAGAAGAGGGAGGAGGTAAAAGTCTCTAGGGTCATACATATTAGTGAGTGGATTGGGGGGTATGAAGGAATAGGCAAGGAGATACAATGGAGACCTGATGACATGGAGTGACAATAGGCTAGATCAATAATAATTTTATAAATATAAAACAATGCATATGAATGTATAATATGTAACATAGATAGATGAATGGAAACACAACATAAAAAAAGATGTATGAATCTAGAAAAATTAAACTTTAAAAAAGGAAACTGAACACATAAATATTGACATGCTAGGAATTAAGTGAGCAGAAATGGACTGGTATTGGCCATTTCAAATTAGAAAGTCATGTTGTCTACTATGCCAGTCTAACTGACAAACTGAAGAATGAATGGTGCTGCGTGTTTGTTGTTTTTTTTTTTCTTACAATGGTCAAAAGTGTATTTCATGATGTGTTCTGAAACACAGTGCTGTCAGTGATAAAATAATATCCACATGGATACAATGAAGACCTCTTCATACAATTATTACTCAATATATTCATCAAGCACGAAAACCAAAGATGAAGAAATTAAAGACTTCTATTTATTTTTGTAGTCTAAAATTGGCTGAACATGTAATCAAGATGTATAGTACTAACTGGTGATAAGAAAGCAAAAGTTGTAAATAAAGAAGAATTGGTAATCAGAAAACAAGGTCTTGATGAGGCTGGAGGTCGGTCACATGCTAGAATTTTGTACTATTGTTGTTGTTTACCATTGAGTCGCAACCAACCCACAACTGACCCTCCAGCAAGTATTCCGAGACAGTTAATCACACAGGAGAGGATGTTCATCTTTCTCCTGTGGAGTAGATGGTGGACTGGTGGATTTGAATTGTGTACCTTGGCTTTGGCAGCACAGTTCTTTACCACTAAACCATGAGAGCTCCCCTACTACCAATGATTTATTCATTGTGGAGACTTCTATTTCAAAATACCTGAAAACAGAGTCATGAGCATATATGTACACTTAACTTCCTTGCAGCAATATTCATAATAGCCCAATGCAGGAAATCACTGAAATATCCATCAACTAAAGTATAAACAAAATGTGGTATATAGAAATACAATGAATATTAACCAAAAAGTAGAATGAACAATTAATGTATATCAAAACAGATGAGCCTAAGGACATTATGCTGAGCAAATAAGTCAAACACAGAGGACACGTACAGTATGATTTCAGTTATCCAAGTACGTTGTTACTTCATGACCACAATATATTCTGTCAAATGCCTATTCTGTGATTTGGATATTATATAAATATTTATAAGATTTAATGCAATCTCAATTCAGATCCTGATACCATTCCTTAAGGAGATGGAAAAAGGGCCAACTTTATATAGAAAAGAAAGAGATCCCCAGAAAAGAGCTCTACAGAAGAAAAAAGACAAAGCAGGAGGTCTTAAACTTTCAGATCTCAAAACCTACACAGTTGTACTATTTAAAAGAGTTTGATATTTATCCTTATGGGACTAAGTTCACTCAGCATAATGCTCTCCAGTCCCTCCCAAATTAGGTAATAATTCACAAAGTTATTGCTACTGCATGCTGCATAGTATTCCATTGTGTGAATGCACCATAATTTCTCAATCCATTCATTTATGGTTGAACATTAGGGCTGTTTCCATGTTCTTGCAACGGTGAATACTGCTGCTATGTACATTGGTGTACAAATCTCAGTTTGTGCCTCAGTTCTCATATTCCCAGGGTATATTCCAAGTAGTGGAATAGCTGGGTCAAATGGAATTTCTATGTTCAGCTTTTTGAGGAAAGGCCAAACTGCCTTCCAGAGTGGTTGCAACATTTTACAATCCCACCAACAATGTATAAGAGATACTTGCTTACCACATCCTCTCCAGCATCTATTACTCGCTGCCCTTTTAAACTTTGCCACTCTTACTGGAGTGAGATGGTACCTCGATGCGGTTTTGATTTTCATCTCTCTCTTTTTTTTAATCTCTCTTATTGCCAGTGATTTGGAGCATTTCTTCATGTGTCTGTTTGCCAATCAAGTATATTCCTCTGTGAAAATTCTTTCCATGTCTTTTGCCCATTTCGTAATTGGGTTATCAGTCTTTTTCATGTGGAGGCCCAGGAGTATTCTGCAAACTTTTGTTTTTAGACTCTTGTCTGAGAATGGAATTATCAAATGTTTGTTCCCAGTCTGTAGGTTTTCTTTTCACCCTACTGGAAAAAGTTTTTGATGTGCATAGAGACTTAATCTTTAGAAGGTCCCATGCATCAATTTTATCCTCTTTAGACTGTGCATTTCTGGTTGTATTTGACAGTCTCTTTATACCTTGGATAAGTGTTTCTAGGCTTTATCCCTGTTTGTCTCTTAAGAACGTTATGGTGTTGGGCTTTACTTCCAGGTCTCTGATCCACCTTGAGTTGATTTTTGTGTATGGTGTGAGATGTGGATCCTGTTTCAGCTTTCTGCAGGTAGAAGTCCAGTTTTGCTAGCACCATATGTTGAAGATGTTATCATTTCCCCATTTGATAGCTTTGATTTCCTTGTCGAATATCAGCTGACAATAGTAGAATGAGAATAAGGATCCAGGAGGGGTGGGAGAGGCTGGAAGCAGAGGGATGTGGATGTACAGGTAGAAGGGGGGATTAATGATTGGTTGTACTATTTGATGGAGGGGGTGTGAGGGAAGTGAAAAGAATTTGTTCACATTTGTATTTCAATTTTGTAAATAAAGTAGTAGAGAGAAAAAAAAAAAGAGTTTGATACTGATATTGCAACAGAACACAAACAAATGAACCCAGAAATCAATCAAGAATCAAGAACCCAGAAATCAATCCATCTACTTATGGTCATCTATTTTTGATAAGGACATAAAATCCATTAATGGGGAAATGGCAGCCTCCTTAATGAATGGTACTAGAAAAGTGGTTGTAGAAAACATAAATAAGATCCATATCTCATACTTTATACAAAAACTAGCTCAGGGTGGATCAAGGATGTTGGGATAAAATAAAAAATATGAAGATCATCAGAGAAAAATAGGAACAAATTTAGGAGCCATCTGGTTGCTCAGTGAATGGAGTATTGCACCGTAGTAAACTCAAAGGCAAACAAGCAGACTCTAGTACTATGCAGCAACGAAAACCAACGAAGAACTCGTAAAACAGTACACAACAAGGACTTAGTCTGAGGACATTATGCTGAGTGAAATAAGTCAATCATGAAAGGACAAATACTGTATAAAATCGCTATTCTAAAAACTAGAGAAAAGATTTACATACAGTAATCAGTCAATCCTGGATGATTTCTGGGGGTGGAAGCACTGAAGAAAATTAATAAAGAACAGGTTATTGGAACTGGTGAAGGGGAGGACAATGTGAATAAATGGATGAACAGACATTGTATGCATTGGAATTAATGCAGAGAACAAATTATGATTGATAAAAAAAAAATCACACACATAATATCCTTTGTAAACTTACACAGAAAGTTAAAAAAAAAAATCCCAACAAAACAAACCTGAGGAGCTGATAAGTGGTTTCACTCACAGTCACTGTGGCTTACAATTAATTTATAAATTAGTATTTCAAAATAAAACAAAAATACATCAGGCATTTGACTTAATAAAATAAAGCTGCTAATGATTCACGCAGGTGAATTTTTAATGTTTGCAGTACCAGAACAGCCCACTTCAAGCAGGGCTAATATATTCATGTTGAAATGTTTGAATAGGAGTTTGTATTGGGGAGGAAGACAGACATGCTATACGCAACCAAGAGAAGCATTCAAAAACTCTGAAAACCTGGTAGATAAAGCAAGAGATTAAGGACCAGAGAGAAAACAAACTGATGGCAGGTCTTATCTCTGAAAGAAATAAATTAAACAAGATGAATGTGAGATGTGCATAAAATTTTTTAAATCAGAATGTAAAAATGAATATGAAAAATTGTTGAGACTCAAAGAGAAAAAGACTAAAGTCTGTCCTAAAACAATCATCTCCATCTCTGATAGAACAGAGTGCGCTTCCAACAGCAAGATTTTACTCGCTAAGGTGCATGTTATCATGTGTAAACATGGGAGCACTCACTTACGAAGGAATGACATTAACATCCTGAGGCCTTCTTCATTCTATCCAGGAAGAGTGCTACTGCTGGCCAGGACAAGGATTTGAGCCTCTGAAGTGGTTACACTTCTTGTTGAAAATCCTTAAATGGCATTCTTATTTTAAACATTAATCTCAGAGAGAATTAGTGAATAAGGATGTGCCCTTTCCAGAGAGACACTTCCTTCCTTTGCTATTAACTTTAATCGGTTTCTGAGTCTACAGCACTGAAGGTTCTTAGAACTTACAAAAGACTAACTCTGAAGCCTACTACTAGACCAAGAATCAGCTTCACTTTATAATAATGGAGCATAGCGGGACTTTCTTCTTTCTTAAAAAAAAAACAACAAAAACCAAACCACCCCAAAAACAAAAACCCAAACAATTATCCAACAATCTAAACTCTGTAATTCTTTAAATTTATGAAATATAATCACCCGTCTTCGAAAATGACCAGGGGTAGATTTGGGATCTTGGGAACTGTATGAATAACTCTGAACTCCAGTTGAGAAATCAAATTGGCTCATTTCCTCACTCAGGCTACTCTCTGCCAGATAGGACAAGGAAGACATATAATGAGGACCATCTGAAACAAAGAGAAAAAGGGAACAGAGTTATTCAAACACAATCAATAAGAAACAAGTCTCTCTTTAAACTAAAGAATACTTTTAACATCAATCCCATGATCTTAATCCCATTATCTAGATCAACAAAGCATCAAGGAAACTGGGGAAAGATCTCTCTTTGATTCTGTGATCATTAAGTAGTTATTCTCTACTGTCATGGACAAAGATAGTATGGTAAACTGGATCCAATTTTTGGAGCTTCTATGATTAACAGAGCTCTGGTGGCCTTGTGGCAAGAAACAGTTTTGGAATTCCAAAGGCATGTGGTTCAAATCCACTAGCTGCTCTGCGGAAGAAGGACTGACAATCTCCTCCTGTGCAATTAACTGCCTCTGAAAACCCAGAGGGTCAGCTATGGGTCGGTTCCAACTCTATGGTGCCCAACAACAATGATTAACGGCGCAATAGAGAAACACCCTGGATGAAATGGATTGACAACTAGGGTAAAGAGGGGAGGTGTGTCAGAGATGACGAAATTGGCTCAAATAGAGCAGAGTTCAGAACTAGTGTACAAAGATAGGGTAAGAGTCGAAATAATTTTGACGGCACATAATAAGAACAAATAATAAACAGAATTTAATTTTAAACTGCATTTAAACTTGTGTTAGTATATAATACTTTGTCCATAATATGTAACAAAAATGTGATAAAAATTACTAATAAAAAGAGAACTAATCTAAAATATAGAAAGGATTTTAAGATTGGTCCAAATGTTATCCTCAAATTGAAATACGTGGTTAAAACTCAATGAAGAAAAATAAACAAAAATTTAAAAACACAAATATATGCTGTTGTTAGGGGGCTCTGGTGGCCTAATGGTAAGAAGATGTACTACAATCCCAAAGGCATATGGTTCAAATCTACTAGGTGATCTGTGGGAGAAGGACAGACAATCTCCTCCAATGCAATTTAATGCCTCTGAAAATCCAGGAGTTTCAGCTACGAGTTTACTTTTGATTGCATGACACACAGCATGTTGTCATGTGACCTCAAGTCAAAACCAACTTGTAGTTGACCCTCCTCCTTCTACATATATTGTTGGCATGTACAGTCAAGTTGGAACTGACTCACCTCTGACACTCTAGGGTGTTTTCAGAGGCTCTAAATCACACAGCCCATCTTCCTCCCACAGAGCACCTGGTAGATTCAAACTGTATGTCTTTGGGTTGGCACTGCAACTCCTGACTATTAATCCACCAGTGGTCCTACCACATTTTGTTGTTATCATATGCCATTGAGTCAGAAACAGTTCTTAGCTGACACTCCACTGGGTTTTCAGTGCTTAAAAATTAAATGAGAGGAGACTGCTAATCTTTTCCTACAGAATACCTTGGATTTGAAATTTGAATCACTTGCTTTTGGGTTGATAGCACAATGCCTTACGACTAAGACACCATATACTTATACAAATTTCATGAGCCTTGCAAACATCTGGGATAGAGATTATTCTATAGAAAGGAACAGTAAGCATAAAATCCTTGGGACCAATGTTAGAGAGGATGTGGCAAGACTGCAAGACTTATGCATTGTTGTTGTTATTATTATGTGTCATTGAGTGGCTTGCGATTCATAGCAACCCTATGTGCAATAAACCTGCTCTATCCTGAGCTAGTCTCACCATTTCTGACACCCCTACCCTCATTATTCCAGTTACCCTGTCAATTCATCTCTTGTGTCCCTCCATCCTTCCAATCATGATATCTTTCTCCAAGGATTGGTCCCTCCTGGTCATGTGCCCAAATGAGAGATGAAGCTTCAAAATCGTTGCTTCCAAGGAGCAGCCTGGCTTCACTCTCTCCAGGATAGACCTCTTTGTTCTTTTGTCAGTGCATGGTATGTTCAATACTCTTTTCCAGCACAACTCAAAGGAATCAATTCTTCTTCTGTCATCTGCAGACATTGTCCAGCTTACTAATGCATAGTAAGTAATTGCAAAGATTATGGCCTGAATCAGGCCCACCTTAGTCTCTTGCTGACATCGTTGCTCTTTAGCACTTTGGAGCAATCCCTCACAGATTTCCCTAAAGAAATTTGTCTTTTGATTTTCTGACTGCTAGTGTCAAAAGTAATTCATCACCTTTCTTTGGAATGGGATCAAATATAGATCTCTTCCAGTCTGTTGGCCAAGTGGTTGTTCTACAGATTTCTTGGCACAACTCAGTGAGCACAAGCAGGGCAACATCTGTTATCTGAAATACTTCAATTGGTATACCAACTGGTATTCCTGGGGCCTTATTTTTTGCTATTTCCTTCAAAGCAGCTTGAACTTCTTCCTTCATCACCATAGGCTCTTGCTCATATGTTATTTCAT
>NW_006399758.1:228999-231470 GCF_000299155.1 Elephantulus edwardii | reverse complement strand
ATTCGGTGACTGGGGTAATCAGGATGGGTGTGTCAGAGGCAGTGCGGTTGGCGCAGGATAGAGCAGGGTTTAGGGCTGTTGTGCATAGGGTCGCTACGAGTCGAAAACGACTCGACGGCTCATAACAACAACAACAACAACAAGTGTCCAAAGTGGAGCCAAGCAAGCTGAAATTGTCAACAACCTCAATCTCATCTCCATCTATTATAGTGCTACCAACTGGCCCAGTGGTGAGAATCTTTATCTTCTTGATGTTGAGCTTCAGTCCATATTGAAGACTGCAGTCCTTGAACTTCTGCAGCAAATGCTTCAGGTCCTCCTCAATTTCAGCCAGTGATGTTGTGTCGCCTGCATAACACAGGTTGTTAATTAATCTTCCTCCAATCTTCATGCCACATTCTTCCTCATATAGTCCAGCTTCTCAAATGATCTGTTCTTCACATTCATCGAAAAGGTATAAAGAAAGGACACATCCCTGACACAATTCTTTCCTAATTTTGAACCATGTAGGTTTTCCCTGCTCTGTTTTGATGACTGTTTGCTAATCCTAGTACAGGTTTCAAGTGTTCTCGGATTTCCATTATTCTCAATCTTGGCAACAATTTGTTGTGATTCACACAATCAAGTGCTTCTGTGTAATCAATGAAGGACAGAGATCATCCTAGTACTCTTTGCTTTAAGTCAAGAACCATCTGACATTGGCAATGGTATCCCTAGTGCCACAGCTTCTCCTTGATCTTTGATTAGACAGTGTGGAAATTATCAAATAATATAAGAAACTTTCACCAGAAATACTTCAGAGAGAAACCCATCCCTAAAGCTGGTACCTGGGATTTAGACTTAAACTCACCAAAGACTGGCTTTAGAGACCAGCAGCAGCACAATTCATGAGGCATCATGGAAATGATTTGAGGCCTGAACCATCATAGTAAGGTTTGGCTAGAGGTGGGGAAAGTGGTGGCGGGGCTAAGCAGGGGTAGAAGTGATGTTGATGGTGCAGTAAAAGAGAAGAGACTTAGATGCATGTCCCAAAGAGGGGGACTGACACTGCATCTATTGGCTACTTTTGTAATGGGGAATTGTCTCTCATCTGTTCCTCTCAGGAAAATGTCTGTCAGATATTGTTCTAAAGCTGAGCATACAGCTTAAGATAGACTAGGAAGAAGGACTGCTCATCTACTCCTCAAAAAATAGGCCTTTGAGAACCCTTATATACAAAACAGCACATTTTGTAGATTAGCAGATATGGCACCTGAGGCTGAACCCCCACAGTGGGAAAAACAAAAGAGGAACAAAGGTTGTAAATAGGCACTAATCACTAGAACATGGAATGTGAGAAGTGTGAAAACTGGACATTGTTAAGGAAGAAATGGAATGTATAAATACGGAGATACTAGGAGGCAAAATGAGATGGACTGGCATGGGGCATTTTGAATCACACAATCATATGATCTACTATGATGGAGATGAAAAGGTGAGGAAAAAATGCGGTCATATTCAAGTTAAAAAGGCCATTTTTAGATCCATCTTGAAATATAAGCAACAGGATAATATCCATATGTGTTTCAAATATATGCACCAACAACCAGAGCCAAAGAGGAGAAAACAGATGATTTCTACCAACTATTGAAGTCAGAAATTGATATGCATTGCTGGTAGGATTGTAAAATGGGAAAATAACAAGGGAAGGCAGTCTTGCATTTCTTCAAAAGGCTGCACATAGAAATCACGTATGACCTAGGTATTCCAGTGCTAAGAATATATCCCAACAAATCAGAACTGAGAAAATAATGAAGATATGTACATCTATGTTCATAGAAGCAGTATTTACAACAGCTAGAAAATGGAAACAGCCTAAACACCATCACCAAATGAATGGATTGAGAAATTGTGGTACAGTCACACAATGGAATACTACAAAGCTCTAAGGAAGACCAACTTTGTAAAATACCATACAATATAGGAGAGTCTAGAGAGCATTATGCTGAGTGACTAACTCAGTCACATAATGTCAAATAATGTATAAGGCCACTATTGTGAAAATGGGATAACTGAGCAAGATACGTATAAATGTTCAAAAGGGGAAAGAGAAAAGGGGGCCAGAAAAAGGGGAAGGGGAAAATCACCAGGATAGCAGAGGTTAGTGGGTGGAATGGGTGGGTGAAATAATGGGAAATATGCAATTGGGACTTGAAAAGGTAGGAAGATAGTTGGCACAAACAATCATAATAATTATATAAAACATATGAATCTTATAAAACACAAAGTTGTTGTTTGTTGTTATGTGCCGTCGAGTCGCTTGCGACTCACAGCGATCCTATGTACAACAGCCCTAAACTCCGCTCTGTCCTGTGCCAATCACACTGTCTCCTGACACTCCCATCCCAATTGTCCCAGTCACTGAATCAATCCACCTCATAGAGGGCCTTCCTCTCCTGCGCTGTCCCTCCACCCTCCCAAGCATGATGTCC
>NW_006399758.1:225908-228014 GCF_000299155.1 Elephantulus edwardii | reverse complement strand
CCAGCCTGGACTTCTGGTAGTTCTCTGTTGATGTGCTGTTCCAGTCGTTTTTGGATAATCTTCAGTAAAATCTTGCTTGCATGTGAAATCAGTACATGTTTTAAAACATGATGTATTTAATGATAACTTGTAAACCAATAGAAATTTTTTAGAAATGACTTGGGGACCAAACACCCTGGATGAGGGCAAGCCAGGACCAATGGGGCTTCAGAACAGCAAGCAAGAGGCCAGGAAACCAATCAGGTAGCGAGTCTCCAAGGCCAGTATTGCAGCCTTGTGTTAAAAGCAACTAAAATCAAGGCAAGACTTCTATTTTAACCTATGTATCTAAATAGTAAAAACACAATCCACAGCCAGAGTTATTATGTAAATCTGTATGTTTTACAAAGATAACATGTAAGGAGCTCTTTCATTGCCTCATATATCACTGAAAGATGTTCTAGGGTAGATTAACCACCTTTCATTCAAGAGAAAAACCCATATTCCATTTAAGAACCAAACTGAAGCTCAGTTTCAGTTCTATGAGTTTTATTTATATAAAAAAAGAGCAAGGTCTCACCATTTTGAAAATGTCCTACCTGAGTCACCAGTTGTTGCTTCCCTGACTTCTTTCCTAATTTCAAGGTATTTTTTCTTTCTTTCCATGGGGACCTATGAGGAAAAACATATTCACAATGTTATACTTTTTAAAATCATAGTTCTTTTTTTCCTCCTTTAGTAACAATTTGGCAAAAGGGAAAAAACACACATAAAGAAGACATGTGGTTCTCACTGGGTATGTATCCACAGGCCAATGCAGCTGCCCCTTTCAGGCTCTGAAAGGCATACTGAGGATCGTGGTACTCCAAGGCTCATCAGGGTGCAACGTAGCTCTAAGACTCAAGTTCTTTTTTGCAAAGTTGTGGTATGACATTGCAGCTCACAGAGTTGTGGTAAAGTTTACATAGCACATGTACCTAGATGCCTTAATAAATTAGTATCATTATATTTTTGTTTTACAGTTCTTTGAATACATGCTTAGATTAAAAAAAATTGCTAGTTATACTTCAAAAGGGTCTAAAACAAGAAGCACTCTCTCATTTGAACCCATGAAGCCTAATGTGCACCTTGGGGTAACAGACTTGAGTGACCAGAAGGACAGAAGAGTTGAATTGAGCTCAGCATGGCACTAGCGCTAGGCCTGACAACAGACAATTTCCTGACTAACTACTTGGCCTGTCATGTCAAATTCATCATATCCATAAATGGCTCCTTTATGTACCTCATTCTTCTGTTCATGGCACTCTGTGACCCCAAGCTACCACCAGAGCCATAGGCCAGTGAGTACCAGGAAGGGGCTCAGTTTCTCTGACTGAAGGAATTTAATGAAGGACATCTTCTGGAGTATGTCCTAACTGTCCTTTTGGTTGAAATTTCCTTCCCCACCAGGGCTCTAAGTGGAAAATTTAAGTTCTGATTAATTTAGTTGTAGTTGTCGAGGATTTTACCTCAGGTCAATTTAAGGAAACTAGTAAGTTAAATGTTCCACGCTCACTGAAATATTGGCAATTTAATAAGTTCAACAAAACAGATAATTCTTTCTACAATTATCAGATAATTTTTTAAATTAAGGAATAATGCTAAAGGACTGCACTCACCTCAACTTCTATAGGAAATGCATAGCAATGATTCAGGTCTATCAGGTTTTCAAAAATAAGCAAGTTCTGTAAAAATTCAAAGAAAGAGATAAGCATCTGAATGGTATGAGAGGGGGAAAATCCACTGCCAACTAGTCAATGTCAATTCATGCTAATCTTCCACTGTGTTTCCAAGGCTGTAAACGTTTCTCCCCACACAGCAGTGAGTAGACATAAAGTGCAGACTTTTCCTTAGTAATTAAAAACATTATGCAGAATTGTTACTTTATAACACACAAAGAAACAACCAAAACGGATGTCAGAAGAGACTCTGAAAATTGCACTGGAGGGCAGAGAAGCCAAAGCACAAGGAAGAAATCAAGATACTAAAGAGTTGAATAGATTTCAAAAGGCAGCACGGGATGACAAAGCGAAATATTACAATGAAATGTGCAAGGAGTTGGAGTCAGAAAATCAAAAGGGCTGAACT
>NW_006399758.1:208241-225518 GCF_000299155.1 Elephantulus edwardii | reverse complement strand
GGAAACTATAGAAAAATCTCATTGAGTTACCATGCAAGCAAGATTCAATTGAAGATTATCCAAAAATTACTGGAACCGCACATCAGCAGAGAACTACCTGAAGTCCAGGCTGGGTTTAGAAGGGGTCGTGGTACTGGGGATATTGTAGCTGATGTTAGATGGATCTTAGCTGAAATAAGGGAATACCAGAGGAATGTATATCTGTGTTTCATTGACTATGCAAAGGCGTTTGACTGTGTGGATCATAACAAACTGTGGCTGACTCTGAGAAGAATGGGAATCCCAGAATACTTGATCGTTCTAATGTGAAACCTATACTCGGACCAGGAGGCAGTCGTCAGAACAGAGCAAGGAAACACTGCCTGGTTCAAAATAGGGAAGGGTGTATGCCAGGGCTGCATCCTATCTCCATACCTTTTCAATCTGTATGCAGAACAGATTATCCGGGAGGCTGGGCAATATGAGAAGAAATGTGGGGTCAAGATTGGTGGATGATGTATCAACAATGTGCGTTATGCAGATGACACAACCCTGCTTTCTGAAACTGAGGAGGACCTGAAGTACCTGCTGCAGAGGTCAAGGACTGCAGCCTCCAGTATGAATTGAGGCTCAATGTCAAGAAGACAAAGATTCTCACCACTGGGCCAACTGGCAGCGTCAGGATGGATGGTGAAGAGATTGAGATTGTTCACAGCTTCAGTTTGCTTGGCTCCACAGACAACACTCTTGGCACCCGAAGCCAGGAAATTAAAAGTCACATTGCCATGGGAAAGTCTGCTGTTAGGGACCTCTCCCAAGTACTGAAGAGCAAAGGTGTCTTTCTGGAGACTAAGGTGCGTCTGATACAGGCCATGGTCTTCACAATCACTTGTTATGCATCAGAGAGTTGGACAATGACCAAGGAGGATAGAAGCAGAATTGATGCCTTTGTACTGTGGTGCTGGAGAAGAGTACTGAGAGTACCATGGACTGCTAGGAAAACAAACAGATTCATTGTGGAAAGGGTTAAAGCAGGTGGCTCCTTGGAGGCAAGGATTCTGAGGCTTTGTCTAACATACTTTGGACACGTTGTGAGGAGAGACCGGTCTTGCTTGGGAGGGTGGAGGGACAGTGCAGGAGGGGAAGGCCCTCTATGAGGTGGACTGATTCAGTGACTGGGATAATCAAGATGGGAGTGTCAGAGACAGTGCGAATGGCACAGGACAGAGCAGAGTTTAGGGCTGTTGTACACAAGGTCGCTATGAGTTGTAAGCGACTTGACGGAACATAACAACAACATATATAATGTTTAATCCCTATATATGTATGTATTTATGTTCATGTGTATGAATTAATTATATATCATGTTACATGTATATGTGTATTTATTTACACATATGTGTGTGTAATATATACACAGATAAAGTAACTGGGCACTGGTTTTGCAATGGTTAAGTGTTTCAAAAGTTTAGTGGATTGAACCTTTCAGCCACCCTGTAGGAGCAAAGAGCTGTCAATCTTTCCCCATAAATATTACAGCATAGGAAACCAATGGGGCAGTTCTTGTCGGTCCCATTATGACTGAAAACTGACTTGACAAAGAACAAATGCACAGGTATGTACACTAGTATGCTCTTGTGGCGCAGTCCACAGTTAGTTGTGTTGCTAACACAAAGGCAGCATCACTGTGGCAACTTGAATCCAACAGTGGCAAAGTAGGAGAAGTATGACCAATCTCTTCCTGTACAATCTACAGATACCTATATCTATCTATCTATAGATAGACATATTCTCTATATCTATACACACACACACGCACACTGGTGGCCTAGTGTAAGAAGCTGTGTTGTAATCCCAAATGCATGTAGTTCAAATCCATTGGCTGCTTCACCAGTGAAGGATGAGCAATCTCCTCCCATTCTGTGAGGAACTGCCTGTGAAAACCAGCAGGGAGGTCAGCTATGGGTTGGTTCTAACTTGATGGTAGGTAAACCACACACACACACACACACACACACACACAGAGTATGTGCAGGTGTATGTATGTGTATGTGTTTATGTGTGTAGAAAAATAAATATGGGACCAGTGCGACACTAATGAAAAGATCAGCAATTTGAGTCTACCAGTGACTTGAAGAGAAACACATGGGCAGTGTATTTCTGAAAAGAATGACATCCTTGGGGAGTTTCCATGAGCTGAAACCAACCTGAGATTAGAAGGTTTTGGTTTATATATAGATTACACCTCAGTGTACAGAAACAAAACAGAGTCTTCACAACCGGACCACTGACTAACACCATGACAGAGAAAAGACTGACACAGTCAAGGACTTTCCTTTGAATCTACAATCAATGCCATGGAAATAGCAGTCAAGAAATCAAAGGCCCACTGCAGTGGGCAAATCTGCAACAAAAGATGTTTTCAAAGTATTAAAATGAAAAGATGCTACTTTGAATATGCCATGAACTCTCAAAGGATCAAACAGATCTGTATTAGAAGAACTTCAGCCAGAAGGCTCCTTAGAAGCAAAGATAGCAAGACTTCATCTTACATACACTGGACATGTTATCTGGAGGGACCTGTTCCTGGAGAAAAATACTATATTTGGTAAAGCAGAAGATCAGCAAAAAAGGGAATGCCTTCCAATGAGATGGGGCTATCCTCACGACTGTGTGCAACAATGGGTTCAAGTCCAGCACAACGGTGAGGATGGCAAAGCTGGGCAATGTTTTGTTCTGTTGCGCACAAGGTGGCTGTGAGCCTGAATCACCTAGACAGGAGTTAACAGAACAGCAACAACTTAAATGTCACAAATTGGAGTATAACTCTAGTTAGTATAATTTAACTTCTCAATCCTACCTTTTCTCCTTTTTCACTGAACAGAAAACCTTGGTAGAATTTCAATTCACTGAAGACACAGGAGATAACAGAAATGGCACAGTTGTATGCAGCACAGTGATAAAGTCTTCTCCTCTCCATCAGCTGATTCTCCCCTGCCATGTTCTCTGTAAATGCATCATAGCACAATCTGTAGACCAGAGTCAGAATAAAAATTAATTTTAAAATGTGAAATCCACTGCTGGAGCTCAGTAAAGAGAATGCCTTCCAGGCCAAACTCCCAGAGCATCAAACCTGTGCTGCTTACAGAGTAACAGAAGCAGGGAGAAGGTCGGTGCACAAACACAGATAGGCACGAACTTGTCACTCTCATGGCCAACGCAGTGAGCAGGGAACCACCATGTAGGAATACAAAGATGGTGACAAGCAGAGAAGAGGACACAAAGAGGGATAGTAGCCCAGTCAAGGGAGCCAGGAAGAAGATGCGTTAGGAGAAAACATCAGAGCTGAATCTTGAGCCAAAGGTCAGTCAAAGGAAGCATAATATGAAGACACTTCAAGGAGACAGGAATCACAGAAGGATGGTGGTGCAGGAGAATTAAAAGAGCTGTGTGGCACGTGATGAGAAACAGAGGCAAATTCCTTGAAGAATCGTGTTGTTGTAAGACAGGGTGGCCGACTATTTTTGAAAATAGTTTTAGTAGTACATAGCCATACTATTTCCCAACTGGCTCTTTCTAGAATAGATTTCCTCTTCTAACTAGAGACCTCAAAATGTCAGAGAAGAATGCTGAGCAGGGAGATGAGACAGTCAGGTCTGCACCAGATAGTTCCAGCAGCAGTGAAGGCAGAGCAGGGGACAACTAAGATGGAGGCTGCTGCTGAGGTTTCCAGTGAGCCCAGGAGCTACAGGAAGGGTGCGTGCTTGACAAGAAACACAGCAGCCGCAATGCAAGGTTCCAGACCAGACAGCTTAAGCCTGGTCTGGGGACATGCACACAGTCTGGAGAGATGAAGAAGAGGAAAGAATAAACTAAGTCTGTGAATTCAGAACAAGAAAGGAAAAAAAAGACATTTAAGAAATGTTACAAAGCAAACCTTAAAACCTAGAAACTAATCAGAAGTGAGCAAGAAATTGCTATTGAAATCCAAATTAACTGAGATTATACCTAAGACTATTATTTCATGATGATTATAAAATAAAAACCACAAACTTAACAACAAAACCCAACCTTGGCTGGTCTGATTACCCAGGACTCAAACTCAGGTCTATCTATGTTCTAAAACAAACAAAGTTCTGGGTTAAACAGAGGTTAATCTGGAGGCAAATACAAATGAACTCTGAAACTATCAGTGGCTTCATCTACTGCTCTAGCAAACTGCTCCAACTGGAAGCTCCTTGACAATGCATCTGCTCAAAGTTGGTGCAAAGTTAGTGAAGCCACCTCCCAGGCTTCGGCAGGCAGAGGAAGTGTCTGTCCACAGTGCCTAGGACATGTAAGCTGCCCCTAATTTTGATGGCTCAGGAGCTTTTCTACAGGTCTGGTGTGCTAACTTTGACTTCACAAAGATACTTCCATGTGTTCAGCTGCAAAAGATACTGTAACTCTGAGTCTTTGCTTGAGTTAAGCTACTGCAAAGTCTGTGATTTTTATGAGTGATGTAAAGTAGGGGTCATCAGAGAAATAAAAATATTGTCCCTGAATCTGTCTAATTAGGAAAAGAATTTGAATCTTGATGTATGAGCCTTTTGAGTATGATATAAATCTTTGGACCTTATGCTCTAAGATCAACTTAGTAGTAAAGATCTTAGAAACTTAACTATAACAGAAATGTCTTAACATGAAGGGAAATGCAAGTTACAAAGAGTGTCTGATTAGACATTATGATTAATTACATTGATAAATTACAATTAATGTTATAACACAAAATGTCTTGGAAATGAATGAAAATAAAATATAATTTATAAACTTTCAGTCAACTAAAATAAATTTCACAAAATTAACAAATATAAAGTAAAATAAAATCTTACTTAATAAGTGTCTTTGTAAGTTCACTTCCTTCCGTAATACATGAGCCATGGAAAATCTGGTTGATTTTTGATTCCTTAGAGTGAACATCATCTTTTGGAAGGCGAGAATACATCACATCTAGCATCTTATAATATCCCATTTTCTTGGTGATTTGAGTATCAAAAGTAGAGTCATTTAACTAAGAAAAGGTAACAAATTATAATTTATTTTTACAAAACATAAGAAATCTGGGTAATTGGATCATGGTCAGGGAGATTTAGCAACTGCTATTACAATTATAATAGATCTGTGATACCTTTACAAACCTGGACTTCAACACCTCAATGGCATCCACAACAATCTTGCTAAAAAACTCTCTCAAAGCACTCAGAGTACAGTGTGAGAGCAGAGTAAGTAGTGAGCGATCTACAAATGCCTGGCGGGTAGCACTGGAGAGCAAGTCCTCCCTCCTGAACATTGTGTACACACTCTCTAGAAGAGCCACCTGTGTGGCACATGACGTCCTAGGAAAAAGAGAAAAACCATGTGAACATTCATGCTTTCAACAAATATTTTATCAGTGCAGCAATTATCAATGAAAACAACTTTAAAAATTAGATACGACAAATATCATAAAATGCAAACTGTACAAAATTTTTATCATTTTAATTCATTCTTTACATTAAAGTTAGGTATTAGGAAGGGCTTTTTCATTTACACTTTAATTTGGTCTTTTTTTCACCATCATTGAACATTCTTTTATTGTAAATGATCTATATACAGAAATACGGAAATTTGTAAACTTTTAAAAGTGAATAGCATTTTATAAACATATGAAAAAAACCAGAAAATTTTATGACCATAGAATTTACTGAAAATATCTGAGAATATTTAATGTACACTCACATAAATGACTTTCCCACAAACCTCATATAAAAAAATAAGAATGGCATTTAGTTCAATATTACTGGCTTTACTACAGACAATGAAATTGTTAGGTTTTTTTTTTTTATTGTTTCATGTTGGTGCTGGATCAAATTTGATTTTGCTTGGAGAAGATCTGAAAGACCATGAATCTTGTCATGAGGAAAATAAAATTTCCAGAACCCAAAAATCATGTACTATGATTTAAAAATTCTAGTCGCTTCCTAGTAATAAAATATCATTCCCATTTCCTATAAAGGGAAACAACTATTTGATTTTCTTATCTGGAAAATAGTATACTTAAGTGATCAAGATAAAATCTAAATTTACAAGAAAGTGAGCCTAACTAAGAAAGCCAGAACTAGTTAAAAGAATAATGGGGCAGAGAGTGGGGTAGGGAGAAAGGCTAGGGACTAAATGATCTTTAATCTCGTTTCAGTTCTAAAATCTCAAATATGCACCTAAATGACAGTGCTGGTGAAGAATACTGAATATATATGAGACCATCAGAACAAACACAGCTCTCTTAAAAGATGTACAGAAAGGACCAGAAAGGTCCTTAGAAGTGAGCAAGTGAGATTTTGTTCCATTGTACATATGAATACCTGGAGAAGCAGATGTTCACAATGAAAGCCTGGCAAAGTGATGGATTGATACAATGGCTGCAAACATACATACAAGGCTCAAACATACAAGAGATGGTGAGGACGCTGCAGGCCTGGGCAGTGATTCGCTTTATTGTTCAAAAGGTCTGAGGGCTACTAACAGCAACAAAAGAATAATCTATATGCAGAACAGATCATTTGGGAGGCTGGAATGAGGAGGAATGTGGCATCAGGATTGGAGGAAGACTCATCAACATCCTGTGTTATGCAGATGACACAATCTTGTATGCTGAAACTAAGGAGGACCTGAAGTCTTTGCTACAGAAGGTCAAGGACTGTAGTCTTCAATATGGATTGAAGCTCAACATCAAGAAGACAAAGATTCTCATCACTGGGCCAACTGGAAGCTTCATGATAGACTGAAAAGAGACTGAGATTTTTTAACAAACTCAGCTTGTTCGGCTCTACAATCAACACTTTTGTTACTAGCAGTCAGGAAATCAAAAGATGAATTCCATTAGGTAAATCTGCTGAAAGGAACCTTTCCAGAGTACTGAGAATCAATGATGAAGGTTTAGAGACTAAGGTGCACTTGATCCAGTCCATGGTCTTCACAATTACTTGCTATGCCTCAGAGAGCTGGATAAATAATGATAAAGGATGACAGAAGAAGAAATGAGGCCTTTGAGTTGTAGTGCTGGAGAAGATTCTTAGACGTATTATGGACCACCAAGAAAATAAATAGGTCTGTCTTTGAGAGGGTGAAACCAAGTTTCTCTTTGAAGGCTAGGATTTTGAAGCTCCATCTTTCATACTTTGGGCATGTGGCCAGAAGGAATCAATCCTTGGAGAAGAACATTATGCTTGGAATGGTGGAGAAACAGTGCAGAGGAAGATCCTGGATAAGATGGATTAATACAGTAATTAGGGCAATGGGGACAGATGTGTCAGAGTCAATGAGATTGGCTCAAAATAGAGGTTTCAGAGATATTGCATATTGGTAGCTGAGTCACAGGCGACTTGACGGCACATAACAATAACATACAACAATTACATAAAATACTTTTTTCAAATGTACACAGAATATTCTTTTTTTTTAAAAAAACTGTTTTAGTACAGATTTTCTGCTAGTCTAAGAAATAAGTTGTAAGGGACTCAAAATATGACTGGAGAAAGGCTATCTCTGCAAAGCTGTAGCAATGAGTTTAAGGACAGCTGACATTGTGAGGATGGCACAGGATCAGGCTGGGTTTCATTCTAGAGAACTTAAGTTCAAGAAACCTGACAATCACAAAGTGGTCTATCCTATGCAGGATGTGGTAAGCCATTCCCAGAGGGCCTTTCTTCAAATTTAACAAATGCAGGACATGATAGCCTTTGACCAAGGCATCTCAATGCATAACATTATTGAAAGTCTACTGTTTAATGGATCTCCAGCAACAAATAAACTTGAGAAAGAATATTTCATCAGAAAAATTTGTTCCA
The DNA here is from genome assembly GCF_000299155.1 of Elephantulus edwardii. NCBI lineage: Eukaryota > Metazoa > Chordata > Mammalia > Macroscelidea > Macroscelididae > Elephantulus > Elephantulus edwardii. The sequence continues at coordinate 217,674 of NW_006399758.1, read as the reverse complement.
CCCTTGTCCTGTGATCACCCTGAAAAACACGTATGTTTGCAATTATGTAGTTTGAATTAATCCTGCAATTCTATCTTTGCCATCCACCAAGTTTGTGGATTGTGATAGTCTACCTTCAACTCCATTGTCTTTTGTTCAGCCAATCACAATTCTGCAAATTGATTTTCTGCCTTAACTGAGGAAGTGTGCTGGTCACTTGCTTGTCCACAAGAAGAGTCATTATTATGTGGATTTGGATATTTCTATACCACCTCTGGAATAAATTGTGTTAGCCTTATATTCTAGGACATCTTCCAAATTTGTTGGCAATAGACAATTGAGCGCAAGTGTTGCAGCTGTTTATTAAAGCACGTCAGTAGGCATTCCTTCCATTCCGAGCACCGTAATTTTCACCAACACCTGTAGTGTATCTTGACCTTCTTACTTCAGCATCATCAGTTTTTTTATCACATGCTCTGGTAATGGTTGGATGCTGACCAATTCTTTTGGTACAATGACAGTATTCTTTCCATCTTCTTTTGATGCTTCCTGAGTTGTTATTCAATACTTTATCAGTTGAATCCTTCAACTTTGCATCTGTAGGCTTTCCCTGCCCCTCACCTCTCCCCTAGTTTATTCAGCATGAGTGTGTTTCTCTCCTTTGCTGCTTTTTAAAAAAAAATTATTTGTGTGTGTGTGTGTGTGTGTGTGTGTGTCTACCGTCAAATCAGATCTCACTGGTACAGGAGGAGATTGTCCCTCCTTCTCCAACAGAGCATCTGGTGTATTCAAACCACGTACCACTGGTATTGCAGTGCAGCTTCTTGCCACTAGAGCGCCCTCAAAAGGATTAATAAGCTTTCTCTTTCTTTTCTTTTTTTAAATTATTTTTTGTGCCTATACCTTCAAATCAGATCTGACTGGTAAAGGAGGAGATTGTCCTCCCTTCTCCAGTAGAGCATCTTGTAGATTTGAACCACATATCTCTGGGATTGTCTCCTTTGCGTTCTAACTCCAGTTCCTTGAACATTATATTAATCTTCTTGAGCTGCCCTCAGAGATCCTGTCAGCTCTCCTACTTCAGCATCTCTTCCTTTCACTTTAGCTATTCTACACTCAAAAGCATGTTTCATGTCTTTTGTCCATTTTGTAGTTGGGTTATCAGTTATCTTCTTGTGGAGCCCCAGGGGTATTCTTCAAACATTTATTATGAGACCCCTGTCTGAAATGGTATTGCCAAATGTTTGTTCCCGTTGGTAGGCTTTCTTTTCACTCTATTGGAAAAAGGTTTTTTTATGAGCACAAAGTTTTGACCCTTACAGGGTCCCATTCATCAGTTTTATCCTCTCCAGGTTGTGCATTTCACACTTCTCACAGAGGAAGACATTCAAGAGGCCAATATGAAAAAAATGCTCAAAATCACTGGTAATAAAAGAAATGCAAATCAAAATCACAATTAGCAGAGGCAGTAGCAGAGGCAAACTTTAGAAGGGCAGCAAACAATGAATGTTGCAGAAGATTGTATATAGAGAGAAAATCTTATACATTGTTGGTGGGATTGTAAAATTGTGCAACAACTCTGGAAGACAGTGTGGCATTTCCTCAAAAAGTTGAACACAGAAATTCCTATAACCCAGCTATTCCACTACTAGGAATACGACCCAAGGAAATTAGAACTGAGACACAAATGGAGATTTGTACACAAATCATAGCAGTGTTATTCTCCATGGCAAGAAAATGGAAACAGCCCAAATGTTCAACCACAACCCAATGGATTGAGAAATTGTAGTATAATGACAACAATGGAATACTACGCAGCACTCAGAAGCAATGATTTAGAAAAATACTACATAACTTGGGAGGCTAGAGAGCATTATGCTGAGTGAACTAACTCAGTCTCATAAAGACAAATACTGCATAAGGCCATTATTGTAAAAATAGAAGGATAACTAGTAAAACATATACAGGAACCTAAGATGGGGAGAAGGGGAAGTGAAGGGCTAATAATGGGTAGGGGTGAAACTACTGTACTGCAGTTTGGTGGGAGGGGGGAAGGATCTGAGTGAAAAGACAGGGTAATGACAGGCAAGGTCCAATGGTGAATGATTTTATAATGTATGAAAATGATTGTATGAAACACAATGCGAATGAATAATAGTGTGAAATACAATATATATAAACTTGGGGTGGGGGGAAACCCAAACCTAATGCAGGGGAATGACCGTACAAAACATAATGTGAATAAAGAATAGTGTGAAGCACAATGTATACAAACTTTGTAAGCAAACCAATACAAAATAAAAAATTTAAAAAATAGAAAAAAGTATGTGCGGGGTGGGGGAGGGGATTGTGTACCAATGAAGGATGTCTTTTGCTTTTCAAGGAGAGGAACGAACTGGGGAGAAAAATGCAACAATGAATGAATGGAATTCCAAAATCTCTGTAGATGTTCACTGAAATTAATAATAATAACAAAATTTTTAAAAAATAGAAAAAAGTACATGTCAGTCTCTTCTTACATGGATTTATTTTTTAATTTTTAAAAACTTATGCTTTATTCATATACATTTTTTATGTTCTCTCCCTTTAACCACCGAATGCTCTGACTTCCGCCTTGTTTTTCTGTCTTTTTGTTTTAGTACGTTTTGGTGTTATTTACATGTGATGTTCTTGATGTCATCCAGCAACACACTGATTTTCTGTCATCACTGTTCAGTGTATTCTTGGGATACTCCACATTCAGATGAAACACATTCAAAGTTCTACCACACCTGTCCTGGATGGTTATACCTCACCTACCTTACACAGTTACATCTTGCCTATCCTGGATGGTAACATCTTGCCTAACCCTGCATTGTTACACCTCGCATATTCTGGAATTTTCATTTCTACTTTTTTCAGCGTCAACCTGAATTTGTATATCAGCAATGAATTTGACTGTCTGCAGTCAAACTACAGCCCTGTTCACAATGATACTGCAATTTTCGAGCCTAGTTCAACATAGGCAGTCAATCCACATATATAGTCATTGTTTAGGTTTTAAAAATAAGTATTTGCAAGTCTGTGAATATTACCTATCACTGACAGCATTTTATTTCACAATAGTCTAATATGTTCTTTTTGGCAGTGACTGAGATGCTATTCCTCTTCAATTTTCAATTTGTCACTCTTGGCTTAATAGACCCTATGACTGTTCAACTCAAAATGGACAATCCATTCAATTTCAGCTTACTAATCTCTAGGAAATAAATTTTTATGGGTCTCTTCAGTTTTTGACAATTTTCAACTTTCCTAGACTCATAATTCATATGTTCTGCTTAAGGAAGCCCTAAGGCCCAGTCGATAGCAAGTTGTGCCCCAAAGCAAAGGCTGATTGTCTCTACAGTCAGAACCCCGCAGAGACTCTAGTGTGACTTGCAGTCCCGGAAATCTGATGAGGGACTGCTGTGAGTCAGAAGTAACTTGACGGCAAGGAGTGTGGGAGTCTTGTAATCTTCTGATCATTAATGGATGTTTGCAGCTATTTCTCCTCTTTTGTGCACTTAGCAGATGAAAGTCTTGAAAGTTTCACTCCATTCACATTACGAAGGTTGACTCTACTTTGAAGCAGTGTCTCTCCACCAGTTGAATTTTAATGACCTGTCAATCTGAAGAAGTAGTTCACCAGGCCTAGTCTATCTTAGTGTGAAAGCTCCACGTAAACTTGTTCATCATAGATTGTCCTGCTGCCATTTGAAAAAACCCGTGACATAGTGTCTAACATTACAACATTCAAGCCACTACAGAACAACAAACGGCAGGGAAACGTATTCTACAGCTGGTTAATTATGGTTTTTGGAAATTATCAGTAAAAAAAGGAATGCATTATTGACTTACTACATCATAGTTGATCTCAAAAACATTATGCACACTAAAGAAACCAGATATAAAGGATCACATATATTAATATTTCATTTACATGAGATGTCTAGAAAAGGCAAATATGTAAATGCAGAAAATACGTAAATATAGAAAACAGTTTACTGATCACCTATAACTGATACTTAGTGTTTTGTGTGCCATAGAGTCAGAACCAACCCAAAGCTAACTCTCCAGCAGGTTTTCAGAGGCAGTAAATCACATGGAGGTAGAGAGCCCATCCTTCTTGGACAGAGGAGCTGGTGAATTTGAACCTTGTGTCTTTGGGGCTGCAGCACAGTTTTTTACAAGGGACTGGAGTCTGGGGTTTTATTCCCATATTTTATTAATCAGTCCTACCAAAATTTAAACTTGTGTCTATCTGAGCTTAAACTTTACTGTTTGTAAGATATACAAACGCTAGAGAAACAATAATAGTTAAATAATAAAAGTTAAATAATAAAAACCGGAAGAAATCTAATACATCCAGACGGTATTATTACAAGACAAGTAAGAGGCTTTGCCATGCCTGGACCTTGTTTAGATCTGAACACCAACAATCCAAGAGTGTATGAACACATTTGAGACAACGGAGAAAATTTGAAGGTGGAATTACAGGTAGTATTTTTCATTAGATAATTACCGCATCCAAAATTATATCACTTTCTATTGGTGCATGGAGTAATACTTACAGGTGAAATGTGATGGTGTAAGAAACTTGCTTTAAATTAACAGCAAAAAGAGAAAAGAGACAAGAGACAAGATAAGAAAAGATAAAGATATTTGGAAAAAGATATTGGGATAAAGATAAAAGATATTGAGAAAGAAAAGATACTGGGAATCTGCTGGCCTAAGCAGCAGCTGGGAAGATGGATAATTTAGCTCTAAACTTTGAGGACAATTGAAAATTTTCTTGACAAAGTTTTTCCATTTTTTTTTTTAAGGAAGAAGAAAAACAGAGCAATTTAAAACTAAAATATTTCATCTTAAGATAGCAAAGGTTGATTGTAATTGCCACTCAACTTCCCAAAACAGAAAAGACTATCTATTCTGAAAATAAAACGTTCAGGATGTTGGAACTCTGATAGCATGACTTACCTACTGGCAACCCTTTTAAAAGTGGATTGAAATAATTCTTCCATAACATGTTGCTGTTCTCGACAAAGAATTTCGGTCATCAACTGTAGTAACATAGGACTCTGAGATAATTCCAATGCATCTAGAAACTAACAAACAAATAAATATTACTGATAAAAAAATTATTTGATTGACTTTTTTTTTAAGATCTTCATTATAAAAGCTATGGTAGTGGTCTGAATTCACCAGCTACTCCGCATGAGAAAGATGAGCAATCAACTCCAGTGTCATTTACAACACGAAATACCTGCTGGAAGGTCAGCTATGAGTTAATTTTGACTGGACAACAGTGATAGAAAAATATAAAATAGCCAAAACAATAATTTCATCTTAATTCTTTCCTTAACAAACAATAAATGTTCCTATTTATGGCATTTTTGCATATAAGATGAATGCTTGTTATGTAATAATAATCATTAAAGATTTGAATTTTGATGCTTTTAAAAAATTATTCATTTATATATATTTTTTATTAATTTTAATGAAAATTTACATAGACATAGGGTTTCCAGTCGTTCATTGTTGCACTTTTCTCCCTGCCCACTCCCTCCACCTAATTCATTCCTCTCCTTGAAAGGAAAAAAAAATTCTTCCATTGTTATGAAATCCCTCCCCAAGTACACTCCACTTTGCAGCCTTCACTCTGGATTTCTGTAATGACAAGAATACCCATTCATACATCATTTTTAAACAGTTCTCTCTCTCATATGTTTCAATGCAGTATATGTCATTCCTCCCCTCCTTTTCTATCTTCCCTCAATCTTGATGTCAGTCACGTTTTACAACAGCGGCCCTCTGCAATATTTGTCCTTTTGTGACTGAGATATTTCACTCAGCATAATGTCCTCCAGGGTCATCCATTTTGCATAATATTTCATGAGTTCCGAGCTTCTCTATCCATTCGTTTGTTGATGGGTACTTGGGTTGTTTCCAGCTCTTTGCTATCACGAACAAAGTCGCAATAAACACGGGTGTGTACATATCTGCTTGGGTGGCAGTTATGGTTTCTTTAGGGTAAATTGCCAGTAGTGGAATTGCTGGGTCAAATGGTATTTCTGTTTGCAACACAGCTTCTTCAAAGTCCAAGCTCCTGTAGAGATAGCCTACACTGTGTTTGCACAGACGTATACTCATTCTCCCATCTATCTTCACAATGTCTGTCCTACTCTCCAGAGAGACGTCCAATTTTATTTTCAGTCTAAGTTTGGTTCAGTTTTTTCTTTGAAATACGAATACATTTTTTTTTCTCTCATAAATATAGTATATTATCTTGTCTTTGAAGTTAGTCTGTACAGTTTTTTCTGATTCTTTTAAAATTATGACTTAAATGAAAAAAATTATGACTTAAATGCAGATGTACAAAGCAAACTAATTTCCATTCAGCCATTTATATACAAACAATTTTATAGAATTAATCACCACATTGTAACCATACTCTTTCTCTTGAGTCCATTTTTTATCTTTCTACCTTATGCCTTCTTGATTTCTGAACTTTATCTATGGGCAAATGCTTTTGAATGATGTCTGCTAAGGTCTGACCATCTCTCTAGTGTTACTGTTCACCTACTGTTTCGATTAAAGTTAAGCCACAGGATGAGTTTACTTTCAGCCTCAAAGGATGATTAATGGTCCTAATTCTTGTGGTTTCACTATTATTATACTATTAAAACAAAAAGTTGTTTTTACATGCTTTCGAGAAAGAACCTACTCATACTTGACCCTCCAGTGGGTTTTTGGAGGTTAGAAATCACATTGGGAGGCTCTGGTGGCCTGGTAGTAAGGAGGAGCTGTGTTGCCAAGCCAAAGGTACAGAGTTCAAATCCACCAGCTGCTTCACCTAAGTAAGATGGGCAATCTCTTCCTGGGTAATTTATTGCCTCTGAAAACACACATGGGGGTCAGCTATGAGTCTGCTCTGACTAAAAGGCAATGAACAACAACACATAACATCAGAGAAACTACTCATTTTCTCTTCTGGAGCTGCTGGTGGATTCCAATTGCTAGTGGGGCACCAACTCTGGTTTAGCAGCGCAACCCAAATCCAAATCACTTGCTCCATGTATCCAATGGATACAAAGGTTTGAAGCCTTAATTTCATTTGCATTCCTAACAATGTCTTCAGAGTTTTTCTGACCATTCAGTCAATACACCAGGCTCACATACTGTTGGTATGTCCTTGGAGAAAACCATCATCCTGGTGTAATGATGATACATACTTATACATATATATATAGAAGATTTCAAAGGACAGCTGGGGAAGACAAAGCAAAGTATGAAAATAAAATGGGCATTTTTTAAATTGGGTTATTTACCTTTATACTGCTGTGGTGCCTGAGTATTTTATAAATTCTAGATGTAAGTCCCTTATCTGACATGTATTACCAAATACTTTTTCCCAATCTGTGGTCTCCCTTTTTACCCTGTTGGAGAAGTTTTTGAATGTGCCTAGAGATTTTATTCTTAGGAGGTTCCATTCATCTATTTTATCCTTTCCTCAGGATATGAACCGACACGTCACCAAAGAAGGCATTCAGATGGCCAACAAACACATGAAGAAATGTTCAAAATTCCAGCTCCAAGAGAGATGCAAATCAAAACAACTATGAGATATCATCTCACCCCAGTAAGAATAGCAAATATTAGCAGAACAGCAAAATCAAATGCTGGCAAGGTTGTGGAAAAACTGGAATCCTTATTCACTCCTGGTGGGAGTGTAAAATGGTGCAACCACTATGAAAGGCTGCACGGCACTTTCTCAAAAAGTTGCAAATAAAAATACCATTTGACCCAGCAATTCTACTACTGGCAATTTATGTACACACCCATGTTTACTGAGACTTTGTTCGTGATAGCAAAGAGCTGGAAACAACCCAAGTACCCATCAACAAACGAATGGATAGCGAAGCTCTGGTATAGTCACACAATGGAATACTATGCCGCATTGAAAAACAAGGAACTCATGAAATATTATGCAAAATGGATACCCCTGGAGGACATTATGCTGAGTGAAATATCTCAGTCACAAAAGGACAAATATTGCATAGGGCCACTGTTGTAAAATGGGACTGACATCAAGATTGAGGGAAGACAGAAAAGGAGGGGAGGAATGACATATACTGCATTGAAACATATGAGGGAGAGAACCATTTAAAAGTGATATATGAATGGGTATTCTTGTCATTACAGAAATCCACAGTGAAGGCAGCATAGTGGAGTGGACTTGGGGGGAGGGATTGCACAACAATGAAAGAGTTTTTCTTTTCAAGGAGAAGAGTGAATTGGGGGGAGGGAGAGGGTAGGGAGAAAAGTACAACTGAATGACTGGAAACCCTAAGTCTCTGTAAACTTTCATAAAAATTTATTTAAAAAATTTAAAAAAAAATGTACAAAGAGCTAGAGTCAGAAAATCAAAAGGGCCGAACTTGACTGACATTTCTTAAGCTTGTTGTTGTTGTTGTTATGTGCCATCGAGTCATTTCCAACTCATAGCGACCCTATGCACAACAGCCCTAAACCCTGCTCTATCCTGCGCCAACTAACTAAAAAAGAAATTCAAGCCTCAAGTTGTAATACTTGAGTATGCTGCGGGAGCTCTTATAACCTGGTGGCAAGAAGCTGTACTGCAATCTTGAAGGAATATGGTTTGATGCCACCCGCTGCTCTATGGGAGAAAGACGGCGAATTTCCTCCTGTGCTATTAACTGCCTCTGAAAACCCAATGATGTTCAGCTATGGGTTAGTTCCAACTCTATGGTATACAAAAACAACATGTGTGTGTATATATATATATATATGCAGCAAATGAATTGCATGTGCTGACAGAGATGGCCACCTTAAGAGAATTAAAAGGAGTTATTAAAGTTAGGATATTTTTCTGATTCTACGTATTTCATCCACTTGATTTCATTAAAATATGCAACAAACAAACAAACAAACAAACAAATTTCAGTGTTTTAGTTGCATAGTAAAGTAGTCAGGGGTGGGGGGACTGTGTAACAATGAAAAAACTTTTTCCCAGGAAAGAAATGAACCAGAGGAAGCAGGGACACGGAGGAAAATGTGCGACAATAAATGAATGGAAATCCAAGTTCTTTATAATCTTTCTTTAAAATCTAAAAAAAGAACTAACCTTTTTCATGCAGTCCACATAGTTATTATAACGGAGTGTTCCTTGAGGAAATTCTTCAGACTTCATAGGAAAATTAGAAACCACAAGCCTTTCAAGAATATGCTTAAGATCTTCAAGCCTTCCTCCAGTAAGATTTGTAAAGAATGGAAGAATAATTATAGCTTGACTCTGTGGAGTGATGCAGACATGTGAAAGTGAAATAATTGTACTATACTGAGCTCATACAGTATATAAAATTATGTTGTTGTTGTTGTTGTTATGTACCATCGAGTCATTTGCGACTCATAGCGA
>NW_006399758.1:207184-207821 GCF_000299155.1 Elephantulus edwardii | reverse complement strand
ATTATAAATTAAAATTTATCTATGTATATATACACACATCTATATCATCACAACAGATGGAGAAAGAATTGAAGTTGTCAACAATTTCATCTTTTGGCTCAGGATTGGGCAAGTTTCAGAGCCATTGTTCAGAGGGTTGCTCAGAGTAGTAGGAGCTCTGGTGGCATAGCCTGTAGAGTACTGTGCTACTAATGAAGAGGCCTCGAATCTAATGGTGTGAATTCACTACAGCAGCTCAGGAGGAATAAGATGTAAAGATGGTTAGTCTCCTCCCTTTAAGGCTTACAGCCTCAAAAACCCATAGGAGGGTCTCTATGTATTAGAATCAATGTAACAGAAGTTAGTTTGAGGATTTTATTTATATACATACATGTATGCATATGTATGTATATAACGATGAAATTCATACAAGTGTTCAGGTCTTTTGTTCATAGGGTTGCTATGCGTCATCTATGACTTGATGGCACTTAACAACAACAATAACAATAACACAACAACAACAATCAGCGAGCTCAGCTGTCCTAGTGCACAGAAAATGATGTTACCAAGCCAAAGGTGGGTGATTTTAATCTGCTGCCCTCAGGCCTGGTTTTAATTGTTTTTGGTCAAACATTCTTTTAAGTGGTATATCCCTGGC
>NW_006399758.1:201247-206814 GCF_000299155.1 Elephantulus edwardii | reverse complement strand
CCCAAGCATGATGTCCCTCTCCAAGGACCGGTCTCTCCTCACTACATGTCCAAAGTAAGTTAGACGGAGCCTCAGAATCCTTGCCTCCAAGGACAATCTCAATCTCTTCACCATCCATCCTGATGGCACTTATCAACAACAATAAGGGCCTTGTATTAAAGGCAGTTGTGCCAACTAAGTCTCCAGTCTGGAGGCTCATGTGTGAAGCAGCTGGATTCTGGAAGATGAGTACTCTTGTTTTGGTGAGGGTCTGGTGAGGACTACTTGGTGGTTGTTTTTTTTGTTCATAATCAAGTGTGAGCTTACTGGATTTGCTGGATTTAGCTAACAATGAGCTGTGGGCAGGAAGCCTCTTATTTAGAGTCAACCAAGATCTGGTAGGCAGGCCTTGTATTTAAAAAGGTAGTTCGGTCCTCCGGTCTCAAGCATGATATTAATTGTGCTTGGGATGAGAATGTTCCTCTACATGGTACAGCACTGGTTTGTTAATTTGCTGTATTGAAGTACCTTAGGGTTGCTGTGATGTTGAACACACACAACAGTTATCTGTGGTAGACAGTGTTTGTTGGAGCTCCCAGATTGAGACCTGGAGGCAGGAATGGCATCCACTTCCCAGAGAAAATGGCTCTGAAAACTCTATGAACTTAGAGAAATGATGATAGTTACAGAACAGAGTTCAGGTTTTTGTTCACTGGGTTGCGATGAGTCATGCTCAACTCAAAAAACAAAAACAACATATATATGTATATATCACTATAATTAAAAAGTTTTTGAAAACAACAGTAACTAAAACAAAACAAAATAAAACAAAACAAAACCAACCCCAAAACAACTAGTTAGTTGTTTTAGCTAAGAAAATTCTGTAACCAGCCTTCCCAGAGAGGTAACTGGCAAAAAAAGGCTCTATGAGTATAAACAAACAGGTCACTGCATGTTGATTCTAGAGTGTTTTGTCCTTTTACAAGTAAGAGCTTCAGTACAGGTATCTTGAACAAGTGCTGCATGAAAAGCACATCTTCAATAAGCTATTGAATAATGTACCGCTATTCCTGTGGAGCGAATTTGTTATCTTCATATCAACCTTACAAGGGAACTAGAAGCTGCTCCTTTTGCCCTGTATTGAGTTCTCAAATGTCTTCATGTTGAGAAATAAGACACTTCATTAATCTTCCTCATTATCCAGTAAAAAATCCATTTCATGAGGTCACATTTTACCAGTATTTAAACTCTAATTATAATACTATTTAAAATTGTTGTTAGGTGCTGTCGAGTCAAGTAGAACTCATAGCAACCCTATGAAAAAAAGACATGAACCTTGTTCTATCCTGCTTGAACCTCTTACTTCCTGACACACAGAGCCCATTGCTACAGTCACCGTTGTCAATCCACTTGGTTCTTCACCAACTTTCCACCCTGCCCAGTATCATGTCTTTCTCAAAGGACATTTAAAATTAGCAACCTCAAAATTATATTTTAATTCAGCCCTAGGAATCACTAATACTTTAAATTATTTAATAATAGGAAAGTAGATTAATTGTTTTACAGGCTATCATTCATTATATAACAATGCCAACAAAGACAATTTAAATCATATATATATATATATTTATATATATTTTTTTTTTTTTCTGACCCTATGATACGTACCAATAACAACACACACACACAGATCCATGTTAACATTATGTTGTTGTTGTTGTTATAAAATCATTGTGATTCCAGAACGAAAGCTGCATAGTGGAGTGGACCTAATGGGAGGGATTGTAAAACAATGGGGGAACTTTTCTTTTACTTTTCAAAGAGAAGAGTATACTGTGGTGGAGAGGGGTGGGCTGGGAGAAAAGTGCAATAATGAATGAATGGAAATCCAATAAATTTTCATTAAAATTACTTTAAAGCAATGATAAAAAAATCATTGTGATTATACTTTCAAAATGTCCTTAATTTTCTGAAAGATACGCATATTATCTTTGTAACATATTACAGAACTTTATGCAAGCAGTTTCATTCAAGGTGAAGAAAGCATTAGCTCAGAGCAGAGAATTACTGAGAGTGGTGATAACATGTGGGAGCTTTTGTCCATGTCTGAAATGATCTAAGTAAAAATATTAAAAAATCATAAATATAATGGAGACTGTAATCTTAAAATATACACATACATATGTAACTGACTGGAGGGTCAGCTATGAGTTGGTTCTGACTCAATGGTACATAACAACAATTTTATTTATATATACACATATATAAAATTTTTAAAAAATCATTACCTTTAAATGTAGACCCAACTTTGAATCAGCAAGTAGACTAGTATATGTTCTAAAGACCTCAGGGAATGAACTGTGATTTGTGTTAAAAGATACAGATGAATCAATCTAAAAGAGGGGAAATGACATACGTTACATTCCAAGTGCCTCGATTTCCATTATAATACTTTTAACATTTAAACTTCAGAACTGGATTAAAAAGTTATTCTGAGCCTTCTGTATTGTGACTACAAGCTGCTTAGGAGGAAAAAGATGTGGCAATCTCCTTTCATAAAGATTTACTGCACTGGAAACGCTACGAGGACATTTCTCTGTCCTATAGGGTTATTGTGAATTGGAACTGACTTGATGGCAGTGGATTTGGGTTGGGTTTAGAATAAACCCCAAACTCAAATTCATTGCTGTGGAGTTGACACTTAATCATAGCTGACCCTCCAGTGAGTTTTCAGAGGCTGTAAATTATTACACTGGAAGCATCTTTATCCCTTGGATCCACTGGTGGATTTGAACCACCAAAGAGACAGCCACTTTGGGTAGGTGCACAGCTCTCTAGACTAGGCCGTAAGAGCTCATGTGCCTCTTATTTATATCTGATACTTACAATTTTTATTTATGTATAACAAATGTTCATAATTACTGTTGGGCATCTAAATTTTTATTTTCTTTACTATAAAACAATACTGTTATATAAACATTGTAAAAAAAAGTATTTTGACAATCCTTGTTCTGAAATACTTGAAAACTCTCTCTTAAGAAAATGCATACAAAGGTACATAAAAAAAAGTACGAGAAGTGATAAGTATAGTGAATGATAATGATGTACAATAAATGGAAACATTAGCTAAGGTCATCAGCAATCTATTACATATATTTTATTTACATTAAATATATTTTATTTACCTGGTAGTGATGACCTTTTGAAGCTACAGTGATTTAATTTTTAAAGATGAGCTTTTGAAGCTACAGTGATTTAATTTTTCAAGATGCACATCACAGAATCCAAAATGGTAACTACGATTGCGTTTTATAGTCTGTCAAAATACCTGTAAAATTTTTGCCAATAAGGCCAGCACTGCCATTTTGCTTTCAGGAGCAGAATCGCCGGCCCACCAGGATTCACACTCCCTCCAGTTTTGCAGAACTGCCATCACGAGCTTGGATCCTTGGTGTAACTGAGTCACACGGTCTCTGAAACTCTGATCCAGCATGCCATTCAAAACAGCGCTCACCTGCAACAAGTCCACTATGACTAAAAACCGGCAATTCTGAGACAACAGCTAAACGACAAAGGCTACTTTTATTTTTGAAGTATTCTTATAAAGAAAGCACAAAATTTCTCTAAAATGTTTACTCCAGAGAAGTATGCCTTTATACCTCACAACTCCTCAAACTTGAGAAAGTACTTTAACATGTGATTTTTCCCACATGCAGCACAAGGTGGCCTCATTTATGAAGAATAAATGTCACTAAATTAGATGTTGAGTTTATCAACTATTCTATGGGTATGACCATCAGAATTAACAAATTGTTTCTGTGGATCATCCAGAATGAGTTAAAGTTCTCAAGATTTTTGAGAAATGGAGATCCAAGCTCTCTCATTAAAGACTCTTGAAAACTTACATGCACTGAGAGGCACGGAGGGTCTACCAAACTTTTTATTTGTAACTTTTAAAAAGAGAAACTGCAAATTGGATCTACTTAAGCACTGTTGGAAGATAAACACTAACTCAGTAGGAAATACATGCTAATTGTTAAAATGGTGACATACATTTCTGCAAACAGAACAGGATAAATATGAAACTCTCAGTTTAGGAAACCAAAGGTTATATAACCATTTAAATAATAAGCTCAGAGGCTGACCCTGAGGGGTGAAGCAGGGAGACAGGAGAACAACGCAGTGTGGCCCAGTTCCTGAGTGCAGGGTCCATGCAGAAGGGCCAGTGCAGAAGCCCAGTCCTACAAAACTAGCATACTACACAGCTCCACATCACAAAGTCAGGTTGGAGACATTAACAGCACGAGAAAATGAAAAAATAACATATCAAGTACCAATAACATCCACAAACTCCAGATGAAGGTGCGCTTTATTTCCACTGATTTTAACCTCTCAGGAACAGATTTTTGTTTTTAACACTTCATGCATATGCCAATCCTGTTATAAACACTATGTAAGAAAACATTCACTTAAAGGAAAACTTCAGTACCATTTTAGGATTCTCCTCAGATGACTTCATGAGCTCCATCACAGCAGTATCTACATTTTTCAACAATTCAGTGTTGATTGTTTCTGAGAACAAGCTATAGAAATACTCTCCATGGGCGAAGCTAATGATGCCCCCCTGGGTCCGGCCCGAGGAAGGCATGGACAGCACGGCTGTACTCAATAGGAGGCTCACCAGCTGCTTGCACTGTGAAGGGAAAAAGAAAGGTGAGGACACAGGAGAGAGCCCAAGGGTGCTGCTAACTGGAAAAGCTGGCCAGTAGCTCTACAGATGATGGCCTGAGTGCAAGTACAAGTTCAAGGGGCTCTGGTGGCGCAGCATATACTGCTAACTGAAAGGAATATGGTTCAGTTCCACAGCTGCTCCTTGAAGAAAGAAGGGCAGTCTCACTCAAAAGATCTACAGCTTTGTAAATCTTTTCATATCTTCATAAGCCGGACAGAGGGTTACAGTGATACGGAACTTACTCGAAAGCAGTGGGGGTTTCTTTGAGCGGAGAGATGAAGTTTAAAATTCTCAAAACCCCTCAAAAACCTGTTGCCAATGATTCGGAACTCACTCGCTGTAGACCCTCCAACAGGTTTTTGGAGGCTGCAAGTTGCCTGAGAGGAGACAGCCCTTCCCTTTTCTGCTGGGGGATCCCCGCTGGCAGAGGTTCTGTCTTTGGGGTTAGCAGGACCATCTTGCTCAGGATTATGCCACTAGGGCTCCCTAACACTCAGATGGTACTGACAAATGTATCAATTTTAATTAGCTCAATTTAATAGGCTTCTCTTTGGAAAAGAAAAATTTCAAGACTCATGTTTCCCCAAATTCCAGAAAATGGTGGTGGCTATGAAGGGAAAAACCTAGTAAAAATTATTCTTTTAAAAAAAGTGTATAAATATATAATTTGAACAAAAATGCCATAAGGACATTTGTATGGTGCTTGGTGTTTAGAAATCGTCTCTAGCAGCTCTCCAATCATCCTCTCCAGAGTGACTGAGGTTGGAGAAGCAGCAGCATTTGTCAACACCACTCAGTTTTATGTTCACAAAAAGCCTCTGACTCAATCTCCTGGGAAGCAAAAACAAAACTAAAC
>NW_006399758.1:192490-201147 GCF_000299155.1 Elephantulus edwardii | reverse complement strand
AGAAAGAAAATTCACTGACATAAACTATCTATAATACTTGTATAGCAGCTAAAACCCAACTCATCTAAATCCTACCACCTGAGACTCAGCAATGAGCGAACACGGCACCCCCAGGAAAGTGTGGATCAGGGGCTGTGTTTCCCACCTGTCCTCCAAAAGCAAAAGCCAGCTCCAAAAGACCACTGGCCAGCCTCTTGGAGCTGGCATCCAGCACAGGAAGACACTGTCCTTCCTTGCCAGGTGAGATGATGCCTTTATACACCAGGGAAAGAAGTTTTGAGCCAACCGAATGATGCTGATCTGTAGACTGAAAAAATAAAGTCAACAATGAAGTGCCCTGTAACAAATACTTTGAAAAAAACCACAACTCCACAATATCTTTAAATTAAGGAAAACAAACAAACAAAAAACCCTATGCTACCTACAACTGACAATTACCTTACAAAGTACAAAGTTGGAAAGCCATGAATTCAACTTTGCTATTTTCTACTTTTCATTTACACTGCCCAGTCGCAAAAACACAATAGCAGCTTACCCTAAAGTTCTTCAGTATACGCTTTTCTAAAAATTTTTTTAATTGAAATTTTTCTTCAGTATACTCTTCTGGAAATAGTCAAATTTATTTTACTTTCATTTTGAATTTATGAATTTTTATATTTACTTTCTTATTTATACCCCAAATAATATCTAACTGTTCACAGCAAGGAGGTCTGCAATTTCCATTGAAGCAAGCTCTGTACAGAAAAGTTGTTTAATGTCATTTAGGAATAAACAGACTAAATAGCATAGTAAAGTTAAACGATATGCAAAAAACCAAATTGGCTGTGAAGCTTTACCTTTAATGGCAATATAGCATACAAGAACCCAGCTTTATGGAGGTGTTCACACGTGGACACCAGAGAAGCCAGCTTGGTCTTGTCCACATGAGCGTGGGAATCATATAGGTCAACAGCACAAAGGTCATCGATGCTGGCCAGATCAGAGAAACAAAGAGAAAGCTAGATGAGATTAGATGTCATTCACTTGCCAAGACATGCTGAAAAGCTATGTAAATTCCAGGCACATGCATTGACTAATCACCTGGCACTCAAACTCACTAATAATATAGTCTTAGCAAACAGAGTCAGCACCAAGAAAAGTCTCCTGCCCTTAGTTTAGTCATAAAAGTAAGTGTGGTACTAAGGTAAATCTGAATCATGCTTGTCTTAAGGTGCAAGAGGACTTTCAAACAGCTGGTGGATCCCTTCCTCAAGAGCCAGCTAGAGGATGCCACTACCATGCGTGTCACAGAGCCTCCTGCCTACCTCTTCACTGGTATTTTCTCCTGGAGGTGTGTCTCTAGGAGGTCTTTGTATGGTGACTTCTTCAGTGCCACCATCAGATTTATACACACTCCAGGAAGACGGTCCATGACCTCAACATCTCCCATGTTAAAGCCCATGTTCACGGGCTCACACAGCGTTTTCACCACAAGCTTCACAAGATTGTTACTGAGGAACTCCTTCTCTAGGAGCTGTAAGAGATGAAGTGAAACAACACATTGTGTTAGAACTCTTTTATAGGGTAAAGACCATAAACTTGACAATCTTTGTGGGTTCAGAACACAGAGACAGCAATTACTGTTCTCTAAAGGAGGAGAAAATAAACTTTTTACACTTGGAGCTCACATGATCTCTGCTCCAACTATTTTTATTGCCAGTGCAGCAGGAGAGCCACCCTGGATAACAGTAAACATGCATGTGCACTGCTTTCCAGTGAAATGTCATCTATAGCTGGATCTGTGGATCACAGCTTTCCAGGCTCTGCTTTAGGGTATTACTGGAAGCAGGAGTGGTATCTACTTTCTAAACAATATGCCTCTGGAAACTCTATGAACTTTGATAAACGTCGAAGGTTATAGAGGGGCTTCAGGTCTTTTGTTCATAGGGTCGCTATGAGTCGTGCTCGACTCAACAGCAATCAACAACCACCACCATATAGCCAAGGATTCTAATACACAGCTTGGCAAAAAGCAGGCACTTATATTAACTGGATGGACTGACAAGTGTTTATTTATCTAGGAAACCTCATAGTTGTGTTTATAAATATTTGCTAACAGACATCTCGTAAGGAAAGTGTTTTCTCATACTATAAAATACAGCATAAACCAATGCTCATATGTTGCCCTCAAGTTGGAACTTACAGCTGACCTACTATTGCAGTTTCAAGAATGTAAATCACAAAAAAAAGAAAAAGAAAAAAAAAGAATGTAAATCACATGGTGGGGGGAGGACTGTCCATCTTTCACCCTGGAACAGCAGATGGACTTGAACTACTAGAGAGAGGCAACCTTTGGGTTAGTAGAAAACCCCTATGAATTACACTACTAGATCTCCTATATACACTAAAATCATTAGTGAAAAAATTTTTGCATTTTATTCATACTGTAGATGTCAGAAGAACATATCAAATTCTTATTTTCAAAAACTGATACTCTTACAAGCACTGAAAAATGTTTTGTTTGTTTTGTTTGTTTTTAAAAAAGGACAGCTGTTAACAACAACTTCTACTAGGAAGTATATAAATATTTCTTAAATTTCATATGGCACAGAGCAGCAGGAAACACCATACCTTCCATCCGTCTGGGGAGGTGTTGAGCAGTGTTGTACTAAACTCCATAATCCGGACTACAACTGTGCATCTGCTATAATTATATCCTTCTGCCTCCTGTGGGCTGGCAATGTCAGCCATCACACCAGAAGCAAAGCATTGTTCTGCTGCTGTAATGTCACACATAGCAAGGCTCTCTAAGAAGAATGCCATTGCTTTCAAAAGTGAGGACTGTGATTCAGTACCTAGAAATAATTACATGGAAATATTAACACGTTTCCTTCTTTTGTGCAAAAACACAAATACGTACAAAGAAATAAATATGACTCATGTAAGAATACTTCTTAAATATGGGTATAATAAAATCAAATTTTTAAAAAATGCATATAGGTGAATAAACTTACAGTCACTGTAAGAAAGGATTTAATAGATTCACTCACTCACACAGGAATCTTTGGTGGCCTAAGTGGGTAAGGGATTGTGTTCTCAAATCAAAAGCAAGTGATTCAAATCCTAAGCTCCTCCACAGAAGAAAGATGGGCAATTATCCCCTTGTGACTTATATAGCCTCTGAAAACCCACTAAAGGGTCAGCTATGAGCTGATTATGACTCAAAAGCAATAAAGGTAGGGGTTTTTTCCAGTCACTCATTCTTTGCTGTCAGGGCAAAACCCAACACAGCTGCCTCTCCACCAGTTTTCTGAGACTGCAAATCAAACGAGATTTACAGCCTCCCTGATAGTGTCTGCTGGAGAGAATTCCAGAGAGATGCCCCTCCAGGTGGGCAGTGTGCTCCTATGGACTATACCATTAGAGAAGAAATAGGTGTTGGTGGCCTAGTTTTCAGAGAGCTGTGTTGACCCAAGGGCCATCCCTTTTTGGAAGTTCAACACAGATGACTGACCTCCTCCTGTGCAATTTACAGGCTTGGAAACCCATCAGAGGGTCACCTAGGAATCAGTTTCAATTCAACAGCAATGACTTGCTTAGAGAAGAAATAACTGAAAAGAATCAGCAAGACTAGAGCCAATTCTTTGAAAAGATCAATAAAATTGATAAGTCACTGGTTAAATTAATGAAAGAGAAGGTGACACAATACAAAAAAGAAATTAAATATGTGATGTTACAAGAGAACTAAGAGAAATTAAGGATATGAAGAAAGATATAAAAATATTATGAAGAACTGTTATCCCACAGATGGTATAACCTAGAAGGACAAATTTCCTCTAGGTTAGAACACTTGAATAGATCCATCACAAAACAAAACAAAAATCCAACAAAAAAAATGAACAACAAAAACCACCCAAAAAACAATTTACCAAACAAGAAAACCAGAGAAAAGGTAAAATAATAAGTGAAGATTACCAGCATAATTCAAGGCCAAGACAAAGAGCAAAGCAAGTTGTTCACTCTAACTGAGCCTCCCCAGAATGACTCTGGGAGAATCAGAAACACCAACTCAAGAGTCCAAGTTTTACCTACCCAGGACCTCAAGCGTTCCGATGGCCTTCTGTACAATGAAAGTGTTATAACACTCCAGTGCTGCCAGGAGCATGTCCATCCACTGCAGGGTCACACGAAGACTAAACGGTCCTGGCAGATGGCGGAGGGTAGGCTGGACAAGGATGCCAGACACCTGCTCACAGCTTCCTCCTCCCCCTTCAAACTGGTATATAAGAAAAGAAGTATCTTCCTTCTTGATCATATCATTCAGCCAAACAGAAGGGGATTTATTACCTTAAGGGGGAAAAAAGAGAGAGGACATTCGAATGGCCACCAAATACATGAAGAGACATCTAGTTTTGGTTTTTTTCTGCCAGCAGAGAGGTATAAATCACAACTATAATGAGATACCATTTCACCTCTAATACCTAAGATTACAAAAACACATAGAGACCCCCGCCCCCTCCCCTCCCCCCAAAAAAGAATATGGGGAAATTGGAACAATTATCCATGGCTGATGGAAGACAAAAGTACAGTTACTGTGGAAAACCATGTGGTGGTGGTGCTGCTGCTATTGTTAGGGACTGTCAAGTTGACTATGATTCACAGTGACCCTATAAACAACACATCAAAATCTTGACCTATCCTGTGCCATCCTCACAAATGCTATCATGTTCAAATCTATTGTTTGGTCATTGTGTCAGTCCATCCCATTCAGTCTTGCTCTCTTGTATTGACTCTCTGCTATTCCAAGAATGATGTTTTTCCCACTTCTTGACAACATGCTCAAAGTATGTGAGATGAAGTTTCCCCATTCCTGTCTCTAAGGACCACCCTGGCTGCACTTCATCCAAGACAGGTTTGTTTCTTCTTCTGGTAGTTCACAGTATATTCAATACTCTTTGCTAACACCACAACTCGAGGGCATCCATTCTGCTAAGGCCTTCCTTACAGCTTATGATCTAAAAATTCCATTCCTTGAAATATAGCCTTTTATATGTAGAGAGCAAAACAAAGACCTGTACATCAATGTTCATTAGTACTATTCACAATAGCCAAAAGGTGGAAACAATCTAAATGCTCATTAAGAGATAAATGAGTAAAGAAAATGTGGTATATATACCTTGGAATACTTCTCTCAAAGAGTTGAACAAAAGAAGCCTTCATACATGTTACAATGTCTGGAGCTTGAAGATATTACATTGAGTAAAATAAGGCAACTACAAAAAGATTGATACTGTATTAGACCTCACTTACAAAAAAACATAAAGAAAGGCAAATGTAGAGACCAAATTTATTAGCAGTTAGAGAAGAGAGAGAGGTGGAAACATTGCTGTTGCTGTTCACTCAACAGTCTACTTGAGCCCTGTCCTATCCTGTGCCATCATCATAATTTCTGAAACACTAGAGTCCACTGCTAAAGTCATCATGTCAATCTATCTTGTTAGGGGGTCTTGCTATCCTTTGCTGAACCTCTATTTTTTAAAGCATGATGTAACTTTTCAAACAGCATGGTCTAGCTACATGTCCACAGTATGAAAAACAAAGCTTTGCCATCTTTGCCTCCAAGGAGCATTGTGGCTGCATGTTTTCCAAGACATACCTGTTAATTATTTTGGCAGTGCATAGGATATTCGGCACTCTTCTCCAGCATCACAATTTACAGGCATCAATTCTTCTGTTATCCTTATTCATTGTCCAGCTTGCAGATGGGCAGCAGGTGACTAAGAAGATTATGGCCTGACCCAGGCACACCTTAGTTTCCACTGACATCTTTGCATTTTGGAGAGGTCTTTGATAATAGACTTACAAATGCAATACATCTCCTGACTTCCTGACTGCTGGTATCAAACGTGTTGATTCTTGATCCAGGCAAGATTAAATCACTGACAACTTCAATCCTTTCTGCATCTATCATAATGTTGACTGTTGGCTTTGTAGTGAGGACCTTTGATTTCTTGATGTTGAGATGTAATCCATACTGAAAGTTCTTGATCTTCTGCAGCAAGCACTTTATATCCACCTTTCAGCAAGCAAAGTTGTGTCATCTGCATAACACAGGTTAATGAGTTTTCCTCCAATCCTGATGCTA
Source organism: Elephantulus edwardii (assembly GCF_000299155.1). Lineage (NCBI taxonomy): Eukaryota > Metazoa > Chordata > Mammalia > Macroscelidea > Macroscelididae > Elephantulus > Elephantulus edwardii. The sequence continues at coordinate 195,023 of NW_006399758.1, read as the reverse complement.
CATTCTTCTTCATAGAGTCGAGCTTCACAAATTCTTTGTTCAGCCTACAGACTGAACAGATATGGAAAAAGAATATAACCCTGAAGAGCACTCTTTCCTGGTTTTAAATCCTTGCTCTATTCAGACAACAGCATCAAGTGTTTCCTTGCTCCATTCAGGTAATAGCTTCTTGGTCTAGGTATAGATTAAGAGTTCTGGGATTCCCATTCTCCTCAATATTAGCCATATTTTATTATGATCATTGAATCAAATGCCTTTGCATAGCACATAACACAAATAGACATTCTTCTGGTATTCTCTGCGTTCAGACAGGATCCAGTTGATATCAGCAATGATATTCCTGGTGCCACGGAAGCTTCTAAACCAGCTTTAACTTCTGGTAGTTTCCTGTGTATGTACTGTTCTAGCTGGTTTTGAATGATCTTCACTAATATTTTGTTTACTTGTGATATTAATGATATTGTTTGATAATTTCCACATTCTGTTGGATCAGCTTTCTTGAGAATAGGGACACATATGGGTTGCTTCCTGCTGGCCAGGCAGCTGTCCCCAAATTTTCTGGCATAAACTGACGAGCACATCCAGGGCTGTGTCTATTACTTGGAATACGTGAATTTGCATTCCATTGATTCCTGGGACCTTATTATTTTGAAGTGATTAATTGATAGTGATGGATAATTCCACTGATGGAAGCTAGTCCTGTAACTAGTGATTACTAAAACAGCTGTTGGTAACTTACACACCTGTAAAACATTAATAATATTTGTGTGACAAATACACTTAAAAAGATTTGTTTGTTTTTTTTAAAAAAAGGAATAGCTGAGGCCACTTATGTAAAAGAAACACTTTATGGAACTTGCTTTCTTGGTTTGGAAATATAAAATATTTAAAGGTTATTCTTCTATCTACTAATTTGTTGGATTTAACATGCGTTAAATGCTTGTAAACAGTCATCTATGATATAATAATGGTTTCTATTTGCCTGAGAGGAAGAAGGAAGAGTAAGAATATTCAGAAATAGGAGGGAATAGAACATTTGACTAACTGTATCCATGAACCTAGCTAATACTGCTTTTTAAGCAGAAATGCTATAGAAGATTCCTGATCAAAAAAGGGAAAATGCAGAAAAGAATTTCAAAATCTCATAGAACCTAGACTTTCCAGAAACACAGAAACCAGATGTATTCCTGAAACTACTGCCCTGTGACAACCTTCACACGTTAAACTAAAAATATCCCTTGATGTCTTCCTAAAACAATGAATTACTCTACTAGTATTATCTGAAATCTGGTGCCAGAGATTCCAGCACCATACTCAGTCACGACAGAGCAACAAACTGGCAGACAAGTGGTGGCATTCATGATCAGGGAAATGAAAGTCAAAACTACAATGAGACGTTACTTCACATCAACAACAATGGCTATTATCTAAAAATGGAAGTAAATGTTGGCAAAGATGTAAATAAATTGGAAACTAGTGGAAATGTAAATGGTGCTGCTACTGTGCAAAACAGGTTATCTCAAAAAAAAAAAAACCAGGATAAAATTACCAATATGACCCACCAATTCTACTGTTGGCAAATACTCAAAAGAACAGAAAGTAAGAACTTAACAAAAACATGCACACCCAAAAGACACATGAAGAAATAACTCAAAGTCATTGGCAATCAGAGATATGCAAATCAAAACCACAATGACATACTATCTCACCCCAGAAGCAGTGGCAATAAGTGCTGGAGAAGATGTGGAGAGATTGGAACTCTCATACATTGTTGGTGGAATCATAAAAAGGTACAACCACCCTGGAAGGTAGTTTGGTGTTTCCTCAAAAAGCTGAACATAGAAATTGCATGTCACTCAGCTGTTCCAATGCTAGGAATTTGCCCCAAAGAACTTAGAACTGAAACACAAACAGAGATCTGTACACCAATGTTCATAGCAGCCTAATTTACATCCGCAACAACATGGAAACATCCCAAATGCCCAACCACAATCCAATGGATTGAGAAACTATGGTACATTCACATGATGGAATATTACAAAGCACTAAGGAGCAACAATTTAAAAAAATACTACATAAGTTGGGAGGAACTGGAGAATATTATGCTGAGTGCACTCTGTCTCATAAGGGCAAATATTGTATAAGATCATTATTGTAAAAATAAAAGGATAACTAGTAAAATGTATAATGGGTTCTAAGGGCTGGGAGTAGAGGGTGAGGATGAGCAGGGATGAAATTACAGGGTTGAACAATTTAGTGTGTGTGGGGAGATGTTAAAGGAAATGGAAAAGATCCAGTGGGACCTGATAAGACAGGGTACGGGGGGCATAGTTCAATGGGATTAATTTTATAAAACACAGTGTATAGGAATGATTGTATGAAATAAAGTACGCATGAAAGTGTGAAACACCAGTTCACCAAAGAAGACATTCAGATGACAAACACATGAAGAAATGTTCAAAATCCCTAGCTCTAAGAGAGATGCAAATCAAAACAACTATGAGATATCATTTCACCCCAGTAAGAATAGCAA
>NW_006399758.1:184677-185225 GCF_000299155.1 Elephantulus edwardii | reverse complement strand
TCCCTCCCAAGTTAGGTGTAATTTACAAAATCATTGCTCCTGTGTGCTGCATAGTATTTCATATAGTGGTTCTCAAAGTATGGTGCCTGGACCTGTCACATTCTCAAGCCCTGGGGAAGACCTACTGAAGCAAGTATGAGGGTGGGTCTGTGAACACAGACCTACAGGGGACTCTGATGCAGACTCAATCTGAAAACCAAGGATCTAAGGATATATTATGACTCAGAAATAGAATCAATTCTAAAATTACATATTTTTAAGAAATTATTAATCTCTAGTCTATACATTGGTACAGACTCCCAGGAGGGCCTGTCCATGCAAAAATCAGAATTACCTGCCTCTCAACTGACCAGCAGGGTTGACTAGGGCACTGCTATGACAAGACCTGGTGGGTGGAGATGAATGAAAAAAACAAGAACCAGGCTCCACACCCAGGAATAGCACTCAGAGCAGCTTCTGAAAGTCTTTCCACAAATCCCCATCTTCCAAACCCTTCTACTCTTAACAACTTGTTTGTTATGTGCCGTCGAGTCGCTTGCAACTCATAG
>NW_006399758.1:179006-184577 GCF_000299155.1 Elephantulus edwardii | reverse complement strand
AGAATAGCAAAATTCAACAGAGCAGCAAACAATAAATGCTGGTGAGGTTGTGGAGAAACTGAAACCCTTATTCACTGTTGGTGGGAGTGTAAAATGGTGCAACCACTCTGAAAGACAGTATGGTGCTTTTTCAGAAAGTTGGAAACAGAAATACTATTTGACCCAGCAATTCCACTACAGGGAATATACCATAAAGAAACCAGAACTGCCACCCAAGCAGATATATGGATGCTCATATTTATTGCTGCACTGTTCACAATAGCAAAGAGATGGAAGCAACCCAAGTGACCATCAACAAATGAATGAATAGAGAAGCTCTGGTATAGTGACACAACGGAATACTATGCAGCACTGAAAAACAAGGAACTCAGGAAATATTATACAAAATGGTGACCCAAGACATTATGCTGAGCGAAATATCTCAATCACAAATGGACAAATACTGCACAATGCCACTTGTTATAAAACAGAACTGACATGAGGGGTTGGAGGGAAACTAAGAAAAGAAGAGATAAATAAAGTACACTGCATTGAAACAGATGAGGGAAAGAACTGTTTAAAAGGAATATATGCCTTATTTGCATGACAACAGTCCAGAATAAAAGCTGCACAGCAAAGCGGACTGGGGCAGAGGAATTGTGCAACAATGAAAGAATGGAAATCCAAAATCTCTGTAAATGTTGATTAAAATTATTAAAATAAAATTTAAAAAAAAAACAAATAAAGATACTTCTCGAAGGATTACTGCCTTCAATATGAATTACATCCCAAGAGAAAAGTCCTCATCACTGAACTGATAGGCAATATCATGACTGATGGATAAAGGATTAAAACTCTCAATGATTTCATCTTACTTGAATCCACAATCAACTTACTTGGTATCAGCAGTTAGGAGATAAAGAGACTTATTGCTTTGGGCAAGTCTGCTGTCAAGGACCTCTCCAAAATTCTTAAGAGTAATGATGTTAGTTTGAAGACTCTGGTCTTTTCAATCACTTGCTATGCATCTTAGAGCTGAACAATGAATAAAGATGACAGAAGAAGAATTGCAACCTTTGAACCCTGGTACTGGAAAAGAGTACTAAATATCCTATGCCAAAAGAACAAATACATATTGGAAAAAGTGCAGCCAGAGTGCATCTTGAAGGCAAAGATGGCTTCATCTCCCACATTATGGACATGTTGCTAGAATAGGCTATTCCTTGTAAAAGGATATCATTCTCTGAAAGATAAAAAGTCTGTGAAAGAAAAGAAGACCTCAAATGATATGGATTGACATGGTGACTGCAGCAATGGTCTCAAGTGTATCAGAGATTGTGAGGATGGCACAGGATAGGGCAGGATTCCAGTCTGCTGTTCACAGGGTCAGTAAGAGTGGTACTGGACTCGATGGCATCTAGCAGCAACACTCATGACATCCTGCAGAAATCCTCTTTCTGCGGGGCCTTCTGGTCCATACACATATAAATAACTGGAATGCTGCTAAAGAACATGGCCCTCCCCTGGAGCTGGGAGGTCTCAGAGCTGCATTTACCCCGCACTGCTTCTTTCTTCATCTTTAGCCTTGTCACCATCACCATTTTTCATCTTTATCACGCCCTTCCACAGAGGCACTCAATAATGTACCCATTGTGCAAGTAACGTGAAATCCTTTTCGTCAAGCAGTAGTATTTAGTAGTAATAAAACACTAATTTGTCTACCAAGTGACATATTTATAGGAGCTGTTTACTTTGACATATCTTTATTGTTTCTACTCATTTGCTAAGTACCTTCCGATACATATTTATGAAGCACATGCCTTTCCCCAAACAGCAAAGAATAAATCAAATTTAAAAAAAAAGATACTTATCTTAGATATTGAACTTTTTGCAAGTAAAAAAAATAGTAAGATAGTTTTTATACGTTCTGAAATAAGAGGCTCTGAAGAGGTGAAATCATTCTAACTACACTAAAGGTGAAGAATTCCTAACAGACGTGTATTTCTAAGATAATATGGACTAAATTTTTTTATTCTATCAATATGTATCAATATGTGCCTTTCACAATCTGTATGAGCAAAATCTTTCATGGAAAGAATTAGATATTTAATTCTGCATCCAATACCTGCGTGAGCAAGGAAGCGTGCATGGACTCGGGCTACCAATGGAAAATGTAGTGGACAAGAAGGAAACAGAGAGGGAGGTGGGACAGGGCACGGGTGTCCTCCCTCTCTTGGGGCTCCTCCTGTTCAGGTATTGCCCTCTCACAGAACCTTTCTCACATCCTGGCTTAGTCTTTGCATAAGCAGTTACATAGGGATTTACTCTTAGACACCCTTGAGACATCTTAGGGACACACCTAACCCTGTCTCCGCATCTTATGCTCTGTAACAGGCTATGTCACACTTCTCCGTGACAACACAAATATGTGCTCAGGGAGCCCCCAACTCCACCATTCCTGAGGTCAGCACATTCAAGGACACAAAGTCACTCCAACACATCCCGTCTTCACCCTCAGAAGGCCTCTCAAGCCTGTCACCCCATGCCATGGTCTGGGCTCTCAGGGCACAACTTCTTATGAACTACATCACCAGAGCTTCCTGAACTTGTATAGTACACATAATACATAGCACGAGTCAGTGAAATATACACTGTACAAGTCACAGAGCTCTAGTTATTAAATATTCAACTAAAGGAGTCTGTTGTTGTTAGGTGCTGTCAAGTTGAGCAATAGATTTGAACCCTGTCCTATCCTGTTCCAACCTCACAATTTTTAACACACTCAAGCCCACTGCTGCAGTTATCATATCAACCCACCTGGGTGAGGATCTTCTTCTTTTACCATCCCTCCACCTTCCCAAGCATAATGTCTCTCTCTAATGAATAACCTCTTACAGCAATTGGTGTGTGAGATGAAGCTCCACCACCTTTGCCTCCAAGCACTCTGGCTGCACCTTCTCCAAGAAATATGTTTGTTCTTCTGACAGTCCATGGGACATAAGCACTCTAACACCACAGTTCAAAGGCATCTGTCATCTTTAGTCACTGTCCAGCTCTCAGATGCATAGCAAGTGACTGAAAATATCATGACTTGAACCAGGCACATGTTAGTCCTTAAATGACATCACTGCTCCTCAGTAATTGGAGAGGCACCTGACTACAGACTTTCTAAGTACAATATGTCTCCTAATCTCCTGACAGCTGGTACCAAGTGTACTAATTGCAGATCCAATTAATATCAGGTTGTTGACAGTCTCAATCCTTTCTCTGTCCATCATAATGTTGCCCATTGGTCCAGAGGCAAGGCTTTTTGCTTCCTTGATGCTGAGATGTAATTCATACTGAAGGATGCAGTGTGTGCTGTAAGAGCTTCAAGTCTTCCAAGGTTGTGTCATCCACACAATGAAGGTTACTGAGAAAGTCTAGGAACCCTAAATTAAACTTTAACATATCAGCATGTGTAGAAACTTCATAAAAAGACAATTTTTAAATGCATTATCATTTGAACACAATAGAAATATCACAGGTTAAACAGGTACAAAATGCTGGTTGACATAATTTTTCATCAGAGTAAACCCATAGAAGTTATTTCTTAGAAGAATGTGGTAAAGTGTTTTTATGTTTCCTTTACAATGTAATTAAAATGTTATATTCTATAGTAAAACAAAACCATGAATCCTTCCAAAGTTTAGCAGAATTGCAAGAACTAATTTTTATTTTCTCTTGTAAGGATCTGTTGCTTTCCTTTAATATATTGAATTGAAATCACTTAGATTTAAGGATCTAGCATCATAGCTGCATTACTTCATTAACTCAATATTCTGAACCCTGGTTAAATATTGCACAAATTGCAATGGTCACTGAAAACATACCTTCTTCTAAATGAGATGAAAAAGAAAAATTGTAGAGAAGTAAAAAAACAAAACAAAACACAAAACAAAACAAAACCCAGGGAATTATAAATGTATTTTTTTCTGTATTATTTGACTAGCATTAAAATAGTATTTTACTTTTCTTCTATAAATCTGGAGACACAGAAGCCATAATTTGATACATCATAAAAAGAATTAATAATGATTGTTGAACATGTTTACATATTATTCACCATACTCGTTTAAATAGTGGAAAACCCAACTTCTAAATAAGTCTTTGTAGTACTTCTAAAATTGAAAACTATCATTTTATAGAATATAAGGATTACTATACCTGGCAGTAAAGGAACAAATTTGTAAAAAAGCTCTATAGATTTGTGCCGAAACTCCATCTGGGGCCTTCCACAGTGAGCCAAAAGCCACTTTACCAGGTCTGCCAGGCACAGTGAAGACGAAGGAGGGAATCCTCTGGGAAGAGAAAACAACTCATGATGAATGGGCTCCCAACATTACAGGCAGCTTACTAAAAAAGTCCAGGAATCATAAACTCAATTGTATCATACTAGTATCCACAGAGACCTCATGAAAAGGCAAGAAATATATTTTTTTTTTAAGAAATATATTTTTAATGCTTTAGAATATAATCAATATATTACAGATTTAACAGGTATTAAATGCTGCCTAATTTTATTTACTTTTTATTGGCACAAAAAATTAAAGAAAAGCACCAAGTGCTTTCACGGTTCCTATACAGTGGAGTTTTTTTACCTCTTTTTTTTTAAAAATTTTATACGAATTTCTTTACAAAGATTTGAATATATTTTTTTTTCACATAAGATCCTTACCATTTCCTTCACCTCTCCACCCCATCGAATTGTGTAACGCTATGATTAACACTACACTTTCCTGCCCATCCTCACCCCTCTGCTTCTACCCACCCCTTTGGGTCCTCATACTCATTCTCCAATAACAGGGTTTTTTTTTGTTTTTTGGGTTTTTTTTCAGTATATATGTTTCTTAGCAACAACTTCCGTATAACATGAAAAAAGTGAAAAACTAGAAACTAATTTTTTAAATTTTTTGTGTTTAGATTTAAATGGTATGTGTACTCGCTTCACATTGTCTTTCTAGGTTGGCGTTCATGATTCAAGTATTTCAAGAGTGATATGTTCTCTTTTTGGATTCATATTCCAAACGAAAAAACTGAAGTTATAAGGGAGGCAACTATGTGCTCAGTCTGTCAATGACCCACCTTTTTTTCTCTCTCCGTTTTCTTTTTTCCTTTTAAAAATGTATTTATTGCAAGTTGAAAAAAAAACGAAAAGGTCAAGTTAGTGCTGCTGCTGTTCTAAAAAAGGTCACGAGGTCAGAGTTGAAAGTTCTAAGTTCAGATTGAATCCGACCCTCCTCCCAGAAGGTCACCAGGTAGTAAAGAAGCAGGGCTGCCCATCCGATGGGGATCTTCCACAGTCGGGACTCCCCACAAGCTAGAAGAATAGTTTGGGGGCCCCCACAACGAAGCGCCAGCAAGGTCGGCCCCGCTGCTGCCAGCACTGCTGCTCCACTGCCCGAGCCCCGTGGACCCCCCGAAAATTTTCAGAGCCGGTCCCACGGGATCTGACTGGTTCTGGCCGGTTTCCAGCGACTGCCAACCTGCGGCCGGTGCACTCGGGGTTGCTGCAGGTGTAGGGGGCTGAGCTTGTGCCAGGAAGCGGCTGAC